>NW_014011677.1:0-8299 GCF_000611645.1 Monoraphidium neglectum
CCGCGGCCGCGGCGGCGCCCAGGCCGGCCAGCGCGGTGCTCGCGGGCGCCACGGCGCCGGAGCTGCCGCCCGCGCCGACGCCTGCGAGCCCGGCTGAGCCGAGGCCAGCGGCACCAAGCCCTGCGCCAAGGCCGGCCATGCCCATGCCCTGCAGGCCCGCGAGCCCGCCCATCCCAGGGAACCCGGCCAGCCCCGCCATGCCGCCCGCGCCGCCGCCAAAGCCGGCGAGCCCGGCAAGCCCTGCCATGCCGCCCGCGCCGGCGCCGCCGCCGCCGCCGAGGCCCCCGGCGAGGCCGCCGGCGCCGGCGAAGCCCTCGAGGCCGGCGCCAAGCGAGTTCATCAGGTTGCGCGCGAGCGCGGGGTTGGTCTGCTGCATCGACTGCTGCATGCCCTGGGACATGGCCTGCTGCATGTTGAGCTGCGCGGCGTTCATGCCGGCTAGGCCCATCTGGTTCAGGCCGGCCATGCCGTAGCCGCCCGCGCCGAGGCCAGCCATGCCCGCGCCGCCCATGCCGGCCAGGCCCGCCATCCCGCCGGCGCCGAGCCCGGCCATGCCGCCGGCGCCCATGCCCCCGAGGCCGGCGAGGGGGTCGCCCATGCCGCCCATGCCGCCGATGCCGGCGCCGATGCCACCTGGCAGGCCGCCCGGCAGGCCAGCGCCGGGCATGCCTCCGCCCTGGAGCTGCACCAGGTAATTGTCGAGCACATTGTCCAGGTCCAGGTCGTCACCCTGCATCTGCATCACGACTGGCCTGCGGACGGGCGCGAGCGCGATCGCAGCGGCATGCGTGGTGCGACACCGGTGCGCGCCCCACTGGTGCACCGCCACACCAGCTCGCGCCGCCGCTGTCGTGCGTGCGCCCCAGGGCTCCTTCCAAGCTCCACAACGCAGCGGAGTAGCACGGTCGCATGAGTGCCACGCGAACGGCCCTCGAGCACACCAAGGCGAGCTGGGCGCTCGCTCTCGTCGTCGAGCGCGGCCTCTGCTTTGCCACCCCGTGCACCACGCACCACCTACCTGATTTCACTGATACAAGAAAATGAGCCCCCCGGGCGGGGCTCCCCACCCAGCAATGATGCCGGTGAGAAGAGTGAAGCCCGTGCGTGCTGTGTGCGCTAGCGGCCAGCGCTGCGTTTTAGGACCTTTTACTAACTCAGAGCAGCCTATGATGCCTTTCGATACAATGACAGAGCTCGTGGAGCCCGAAGGGCGCCAAATCGTCCAGCTGACTTTGCTGGTGACAATGGGGAATCACGGCCGCATCACATAACATGTCAAATTCACAATGGATGCCATGGAGGCCCGAACGACCGATCTGTCGGCCATGATCTCGACCTTTCATCAACCAACCGTGCAACGGCCACAGGGCGCCGGAGCCAGCAATCTGAGCCTGTCTGAGGCGTCCTTGAACATGAAGCACTGGTCGGACGGCTTGTTAGAAGGCGGCCCGCGCTTGAACGCGGAGGTGGGACACAAGGCCGGGCATCCCGCCTCTTTCCCACCGCCCACTGCCGCCCTCCTGCGAATCATAGACGAGCTCGAGGGTGCCGGGACGGACGGCGATGCAGGAACCATGACTAGGCTGTCCATTGCATCTCCAGAGGGCAGGCGGCTGGCAGTGGTGCTTGCCAACGCCGCCGCTGGGGCCGCGGCCACGGCCGCCTCGAGCGCGGAGGCCATCGCCCGCGTGGGCGTTGATGTTGGTGGAGGTGCAGGCGCGGCGGCGAGCGTGATCAGTCACAAGGGTGAAACGGCCGAAGACATTGATTCCATAACGTCACATATCTTCTGGGCAGCAACGATCCTGCAGAAGCTCTCCGGCTGGCAAGCTGCTTGCGCAGCGCCCGTGGCAGGCGCGCCACCCGGATGGCTGACCGCTGCGGGGCCCGCGCTCGAGCACCTGTCAGCCGCGGTGGGACGCTGCTGCCCACCCGGGCCCGGGGTGCCGCTGCTCCAGCGCCCCTCAGAGCAGCTTGCGGCGGACAGGGTGCGCGCGCCGCCCGACTGGAAAGCCCCTGCCGCTCGCACCCCTCGACATGCGCGGCCTTTGCATGGCGCAGGGCGCATGCATGCATGAGGTCACCTCGCAAAGCATCAAGGAGACCGCGTGCCCATGCATGCAGCATGGCCACGTCCTGCATGAGATGGTGCTGGACGTAAGCGCATGGCAGGGAACCCAAAAAGGAGCACGCGCTGAGCATGCCGCCATGCACCCCCACAGCACCAGCCAGCGGCCCGGTTTTGCATGTGTCCACGCCGTGAACGCCAGCCCCCCACGCCCGCCTGCGCGCAGCTGCTGATGTCAGCGACGCTGGCGCTGCAGGCAGCGGCATCAGGGGTCCGCAGCAATGACTGCGACAGCGGCATATCAGGTGTGCTGGCGGCTCCGCAGAGCACCACCCACCAAACTTGAGGGCCCGCAGCACCCATCTACCGCCTTTGAGGGTCGTGCGAATGCAAGAGTGTTTGAGCTGAGGCCGTTCATGGCTGGGCGCCAATATTGACTGCCACTGGCCACCCATTTACCATCCAACCCCCACCTATCATGCACTGCCCCATTGCCCCGCACGCGCCCAGCTGCACTCGCACAGCACGTGGCTTTCGCTGTCGGCCAGGCCGCCGCCGGGCGGGCCGCGCCAGACGCGCTTTACAATGAGGTCACTTCCCTACTGCTCGCGCCTCCCGCGACCGCCGCCGCCGGCTTCCGTGGCCGGCAGGACACTCTGGAAAGCCAGCTCAGCTCCGCGCTGAGCCAGCTGCTGCACCCAGCAGCGGCGGCGGCGGCACCACCCCCGCCGCCGCCCGCGCCCCAACCTGTGCCAGGGGGGGCAGGCGGCTCGCAGGGGCCTCCAACAGTTGCTGCCTGTTTTGGGGAGCTGGGCGCCAAGGCGGTCAGCCTGATAGCATTGGGGGTCGCCAGGGATTTGGAGCAGCGGCCCGGCCGGGGGACGGGGGCCGCAGCGGCTGCCGCGGCGCAGCGTGAGGCGGCCGCCACCGTGGGCCTGCGTCTGCTGACGGGCGCCGCACGCGCGAGGCCGGCGGTCGTGGGCGCGCTGCTGTCGGCGCTGCACGCGCCCCTGCTGCTGCACCCCAAGGCGGCGGTGCGCAAGGCGCTGCTCGAGCTCGCGGCGGGGGCCACAGCCGAGCCTGAGGGCGGCGTGGCGGCCGGCGGCGCGGCGACCGGCGGCGCGTTCCAGGCCGGCGCGGCGCTGCTGGCGTGCTTGGCGGGCGACAGGGACGCCACTGTGCGCGCCAAGGCGCTCGCGCTGCTGGCCGCGGCGGCGCCAACCCTAGTCCGTGGCTTAGCGGCGCCCTATGACGGCAGTGACGGCGTCGGCGCTGGGAGCGGCGTGAGCGCGGCAGTCAGGTGTGCCGCTGTTGAGCGCCTGATGGATAGCAGCAAAACAGTGCGCCGCGGCGCGCTCCAGCTGCTTTCAGCGCTTGTGGTCGAAGCCAAAGCCTCTGGAGCCGCGCCGGCTGCGCCGCAGGCCGCCGCCGAGGCGCGCGGCGGCGAGGTGGCCGAGGCTGCGGGCGCCGCAGCAGGGGGCGTGAGCGCGCTGCTCGCGGCGGCGATCGGGCCGCTGCTGGCGCTGGCCGACACGCCGCCCGCCTCGCCGGCGCACGACGAGGCCTGCCAGGCAGCTGCTGTGCAGCTGCTGCAGGAGCTCCCAGGGCAACTCGGCATGAGCGCGGTGCTGCGGCTCGTCGTGTCGTGCGGGAGCGGCACTGCCGCGCTCGTCTTGCTTGACGGGCTGCTGACGCCCCAAGCAGGGCCAGCCCGCAACAGCACCAGAGGCCACGCCCGCAGCAACGGCGGCGGCGGCGCGGGTCGTGGTGAGGGGTTGGCGTACTCTGAGTGGGAGCACGAGCTGGCGCGCATGCGGCCAGAGGATGCGCTGCTTCTGCGGGACCTGTGTGCCCAGCTGGCGGCGGGAGAGGGCCACGGCGGCCAGGCCGGCCACGCCGCCGGCGCGCGAGCCGCGCTGGAGCGGCTCCGACGGCACGGCTACGCGGCCGTGTCGGCCGCCCTGGGCGGCCTGTCCGGGGCCAGTATCGACGTCGGCGGCGGGCCCGCGGCGGCGCCGCCGGCCGTCGGTCGAGGCCCGGCCGCGGGCGCCGTGAGGCGCCTGGCTGCGGCGGCGCGCGTGATTGCGGTCTCTGGAGGCCTTGGCGGCGAGGAGGCAGCGGCGGGCGACGCGCTTGGGGAGGCAGCGATACTTGGGGACGTGCTCGAGGCTCTGCTGCCCCCGCGCCAGCTGGCCAGCGCAGGGGCGAAGGCAGCAGCGGCGGCGGCGGTTGGCAGGGCGAGCGCTGCGGAGGCGGCCTCGACGGGCGCGATGGCCGCGGCCGGCGGGGCGAGCGAGGCCGAGCTCCAAGAAGGGGGCGGCCTGGCATGCGAAGACGGCATATATTGGGCCCTGCAGGCCGCGGCCGTCGCGGCGGAGGGGCCGCCGCGGCCGGGGCTCGCGCCAGTGCTGCGCTGGCCGCTGCTCGCGCACCTTGACGCGCTGCTGGGCTGCCCCCTCAGCTGCGTGGACCTTGGAATGCAGGTGGGGGCCCCGCCCGGGTCGCTCAGGGCGCCCTGCGCCGGCGCGAAGGCCTGCAGTGGGTGGTTAGCTGTCTCGCGTGCGGTCAAGCCTGGTGTGGGTCTTTGTTGGTCGAGAGAGGGACCTGCCACCTGTCAACAATTGCTGTTGTCCGGCTTGTGATAGCATCTACTCAGTGCCAACCGCCCCCTGCGTTGCCTGCAAATCTCCCCAACCCAGGTGCTCTGCAGCTGCTGCCCCTCCCCGCGTCTGCAGGCGCTGCTTGCTTCTCTGGAGGCTGCAGCCCTGGCGCCCTGGTCGCCTGCACCAGACGAGTCTACTGTGAGCAACGGCGCGGAGGCTGCCCCCCATGAGCCACCGCTGCGGCTGCGGCAGCTGCAGCCTCACCACCAGCAGCACCAGCACCAGCAGCAGCAGCAGCCGCGGGCCCTCGCAGCATACCTCATCCTCCTCCGCCACCTCAGCGCCCGCTACTCGCACGCGGCTGCAGCCTTCAAGGCCCAGCTCGCCGCGGGCCGCACCGCGGCCGTGGCCGCTGGCCAAATCGCCGCCGCAGCCGGTGGCCCTGCGCAGCACCCCCAGGACGACGCCGCGGCGGGCGGCGGCTGCGGCTACCTGGAAGCCGAGGCGCAGCTGCGTGCTGACGAGGATGCGGCGGCTCTCTACCTGGACTCTCTGCTGGAGGACGGCACCGCACCTGCGTCGCGCCTGCCGCTGCTGGCTGCGGTTGCTGGGGATGAGGGGGCGCCGGACTATGCGCGGGTGAGGCAGCGGCCTGGCCGGGCTGACCGGGGATCAGGCGGGGATGGCCGGGGCCGAGAGATGGGGTTGGACGGGAGGGGAGGGGGAGGTCTCGAGCGTCAGGACGAGCCCCTGTGGGGGGTGCCTGAGGCCCCGGTCGCGCCGCCAGCAGAAAGCGCCGCGCTGCGTGCGCCGCACGCATCGCTTTGCGTGCGTCATGCCCGCACGCGAGCGGTCGCCAGCTGCAGTTCCCCCAAATTCCTCCCAACGCCGCCGTGGCCTGCCCCCGCCGCCCACGCTGGCTGCTCCCGGCAGGTGCTCTCGCTACAGGCGCTGCAAGATTTCCTGCTCCTGTCAGACCGCCTCGCCGACGACCTGGCGCCCACAGCCCTCGCTCCCCTGCTCGCTGCGCCGCCGGGCAGCAGCAGCGCCGGGGCCGCGCCGGCCGCGCTGCTGCTGCAGGCCGCGCGGGGCGCGGGCGCGCTCGTGGCGCGGCGGCCGAGGGCGGCGCCGGCGGCGCTGGCGGCGCTCGAGCGGGCGATCCTGTCGCAGCTGGAGCGGCGGCGCGGTGGCGGTGGCGGCGGCGGCGGCGCTGGCGCGCGCGCGGGCGCGCCCAACGAGGGAGCGTCCCCTCCGGCAGAGTGCGGCGCCGGCGGCGCGGCCGGAACGGCCGCGCGCCCGGACGAGCCTCCGTCCCTGGCTGCGGCCGCGGCGGCGGCCTACGCGGGGGCGGTCGCCGGCGACAGCCTGGTGATGTCATCCTCGTCATACGCGGCCATCTCTGCCTGTCTCATGGCTGAGGATGAGCAGGTTTGGGGGGCTCGAGGACCGGGGGACGGAGCGCGGCGTTGAGGCACGACCGGAAGCCTTGGACGGCGTCGAGGGCTGAGGATCCCCCATCTCGAGATGACCTGATTTGATGGGCCCCGCAGCGCAGCTAGGCCGGCATGCGCCCCGCCGAGCGGCGCATATGGCGTCGAAGCTCGGCGCGGCCCGCCGGCGGCCTGGCGGTCGGTGCACCGCACGGCGGTGGCTTGCGTGACCCATGCATTACCAATGCCAGCACCTCTGCCGCCAGGCCGGCCCCCGCCCCTCATGGCCTCCCCCCTCTTCTTGAATCCAGGTGGCCCTGATCGCCGCCGCCCTGTCCCGCGACCTGCTGCGCACGGCGCCCCCCCACCAGCGCCGCAAGCTGCTGCTCGGCCTGCTGGCCCACGCCCCCGCCAGCGCCGGCGCGGCGCTCGCGCGCGGGCCCGTGGCCGCGCTGCTGCGGGACGCGCCCGGCGGCGGCGGAGAGGAGTTGGCGCTCGCGCTGGTGCAGGCGCTCGCCGGCGCGACGGCGGCCTGCGGGGGTGCGCCGGCGGGCGGCGACGAGGGGGCGGAGGATCCAGAGGGTGCGGGTGGGGGCGGGGGCGGCGCCTCGGGGCGAGCAGCATGTCGCGCGCAGCTGGCGGAGGCGGCCGCGGCGATGCTCGAGCATGTGGCGCCGGGGCCGAGGTCCCTGGGCGCCCTCCTGGCCCACCTGCAGGTGCGTGCGGCACACCTGCAGTGCGCGTCGTGCTGCTGCCGGTTTGCTACGTTGGATCGCTGCTGTCCATCCAATGTGCCGGCAGAAAAGAAAGTGTTCAGTTGCAACCGTGACCGGCGGTTGCAGTGGTCCTGAGGCGGGCAGTGCGGCACGACAGCACCAGCAGCGCGCATGCACGTATGATTTGGTTTCACACTCGCTTGCATCTGAAGGGGGGACCGTCCTGACTCCTAAACGGACCTCTATCGCCCGAAAATCTTCCCAGGCGCACCCAGAGCTTGCCAACACCCTCAGCCCAGATGCGGTGTCCAGCCTACGCGCCTTCGCCGCCCGCTCGCGCCCCCCAACGCGCGGCGGCGGCGGCGGCGCCGCGGCGGCCGCGAGGGGGCCGGCACAGGGCTGCGAGCAGGCGCGCGAGCGGCTGCTGCAGCTGCTGCAGGCTGCCGGGCCAAGCGCCCGCGGCGGCAAACGCAAGCGCGCCGCCGCGTGCGGCAGGGCGGGGCGGGGCGAGGGGACGGCCAAAGAGGCGCAGGGGGCGGTCGAGGAGGGCGAGTCGGTGGCGGCGTACGAGCGCGCATTGGCGCAGTACAGAGAGCGCGCGGCGGCGTCTGGCGCGGCCGCGCCGGCTCCCGCAACGGCCGCGGCGGCGGGCCGCGCCAGGGCCGGAGAGGCGCAGGCGAATCCGCCCTCCGAGGCAGAGCGGCCTCTTGCGCCCGGGGCAGGCAGGGCAGGCAGGCAGAGGGCGGCGGCGGAGGCTGCGCCGCGGGCGCCAGGGGTAGGGCAGGGCAGGCTGAACGCCCGTGCGCGGGGAACAAGGGGGCGCGTGAGCGCAGCAGAGGGCGCGGCCGACTCTGACGTCAGCAGCGGCGGCGACGGCGGCGGCCGAGAGGAGCGCGTGCGCCCCCCGCGCCGCGCTGCCGGCCGGCGGGCGCCGCGCTAGCACCCGCGGATGGAGGGCGGGTGGCTCCGTTCCGCCGCGCGCGGGGCCCCGCTGGGCTGCGCCGGCATTGCACGCCGCCGCTGCGTGCTGGTCGCTGCCGGTGTGGCGGTCGCGCTGAGTGGAAGGCCCAAGCCAAGGCGCAGCACGGCAGCACCGCGAATCAGACGCCTCGACTGGGCCCGCTTTAGAACACTGCTTCCCCGGGAAGCCAGGGCCTGGCTCTGCCCTCTGAGTGTTTGTCAGTGCGATGATATAAATTCTTACCCTACAGCACAGGGCGGGGGAGCCAACGCGCGATCGGGCAACCACAACCAACCCCCCTCCACGAGCGGGTGCCCCTGAGAAAGCCCAGGGCGCGCATGCAGCACGCCCAGCGGGCCGGCGCGCGCCGCCGCGTGGCTGCGCCCTGTCAGCCGGGTGTTGGCGAGGAGCGACGCGTCCCAGCGAGCAGCTAGAAGGGTAGGCGCGCCGGGGGCGGAAGATGAGGATGCGCTGGCCTTGGGCGGCCACCCGTTCTGGGGGCGTGCGGGGTCAGCAGGCCC
>NW_014011677.1:8789-11664 GCF_000611645.1 Monoraphidium neglectum
GGGGGGGGGGCTGGTCGCTCGCAATCCAACGAAGAAAGCAAAGCCTGCCAATGAGTGGCGAACGCGCGGTCGGAAAATGGCGGCCTGGGAAGTGCAGCTGTCAAAGTGCGCACGGCGGCGACAACAAAGTCAGGGCCCTGCTTTGCGCCAGCTATATATGTGTGTATCACACACAGCGGAAGCAAACTCGATGATTTGCTTGTGCGCTCCAAAAATCTACGTCAAACAATGTCACAAGTCAAACGAAAGCTGCGGGGACGTGCCGCACACCGAGCCTGCTGTTGCGAGGCCGCTCGGGCGCTGCTGCCGTGGTTCGCGCTGGGAGGTGGTGCGAAGCGGCCCGCCAGGGGCGGCGCGCTAACCTGGACGCCTTTGGTTGGTCGCAGCCGTGTGAGGAGTGCGCCGACAGGCGGTTGCCGGGCGCGCTACAGGCGTGGGTTCCAACATTGCGTGTGTGTGTCAAGGCCGCGGCAGGCCGAATTCCAGTACACTGATTGCGCAAGCAATCCCGCCATCTTGTGTGAAAAACCGGGCGACCCGGGCGGCCGCTCGGCGCAACAATTGATGCACACTGGCGCATCGTGCGCCGTATTGACGTGCGGCCCGGCTGCCGGCGGTGCGGCGACAACATGGCACTGCGGCCGGGGTCTCGCTCGATGTGTGTGATTGAGGGGGGTTGCAAAGCTGCTGCGCCGTCAAACGAGGATCAAGGCGGCAGGGGAGGCGAGACCAGCAGCTGGCGGGGGCGCGCGTGGCCACGCTTGCGGCGAGACGCTCGTGTGAAGGCTGCCATGGTGCGGTAGCGAGCGCAGCAGAGGCGTTCCTTTCTGGACGGAAGCTGGCGCCGGCAAGTGCCTCCTCAGCACCCGCGATAATCTGGGGCGATTGCCGAGTCACATCAGGAGGCAGCCCGCAGAACGAACCCCTCAAGGTTGACTTGCGCCCCCACTGCGGCACTGCGGCGGCCCGCACTTACACACCCGCGCCGCTGCCTGCCGCTGCTGCACCGCCGCCGCCGCTGCCGCCGCCGGCGGCGGCGGCCCCTCTGGCCACCGCCGCCTCAAATGAGTCGTGCCTGCCGATCAGCTCCCCCAGGGAGAGCGCGGAGCCGGGGAAGCTTCCCAGCAGGTTCCCCAGGGACCCGGCCAGGCTCCCAAGCAGGAACGACCCCGGAAGGCTCCCCAAGCCTCCGCCGCCGCCGCCGCCGCCGCCGCCGACGACGACCTCGTTCGCGCCCGCCGCCGCCGCGGCCGCTGCGTGGCCCACGCCGGGAGCCGGCTGCGGCTGTGCGGGCGCGGGGGCGGGGTCGCCGTACGGCGGGGCGGGGGGCGGGCCCGCCCGCTGCTGCGCCCAGGGGGCGCCCTTGCCGAGACCGACCGAGCCGTTTGCTGCCGCCGGCTGCATAGCGCCGGCCGCGCCGGGACCGGCGTTGGTGCGCAACCGCTTGGCAGCCTGCAAGCAGTGCGTGACGAGGGAGGTGTTTGGTCACGGGAGGGAGAGTGTTCTCCGAGCCATATGGGCAGCGCCAAAAGTCTAGGCTGCACGATCACAGCTGCAAGGTCAGGTGTCCGAGGTATCAGCCGCACGGCCCCCGTGCACCGCCCAGCGCGGCCACAACCCCGCCGGCCAGCCGCCGTAAGCAGCCCCTGCGCCGCGCGCACCCTGGGTTCGGCGGCCGGCCGTCGCGCCGCGGGCGGCGAGTCCGGGTCTTCCAACTCCAGCTCGTCCCCACCCCCACCGCCATCCCCGCCGCTGCTGCCGCCACCACCACCACCACCACCCCGGCCGGCCCCGGAGCTTGCAAGGGCGGCCAGGCCGATGACAGAGCCCGGCAGGACGTTCAGGAGGGGTGAGCCTGGCCGGTCGTCGCCGGGGCCGAGTCGCCCGAAGCTGAAGTCGCGCAGGATGTCGCCGCACGACATGGGCAGGGCGCCGCGCGGCTGCTGCTGCTGCTGCTGCTGCTGCTGCGCCCGCTGGGGCACCCGCCGCGCCGGCTGCGGCGAGCCTGGCGGCGGCTGGGAGGCGGGCTGCTGCCGCTGGGGCTGGTGGGGGCCGGCCGTGGCGGCGTCCGAGGAAGGGGGGTGGCTGGGGCCCGGCCAGCTGGCGTAGCACTCTGCGGTCGAGCCACCGCCGGCGCCACCTGGGAGGGTACGATGTGACAGGCAGCGCTCGCGCGTCTGCTTGGCCCGCACAACTGGGAGCAAAGGCAGGGACTCGCCGAGTCATGCGAGCAAGAGGTGCGAGCAGGGGCCAGCGCATGGCGAACTCTGCAAGAGCCTGCGACTCCATGAGAGTGGGTGTGCGTGTTTGCACGCACGCATGCGCGCATGAGACTGGAAGGTGCGCACCGTGCATCGCCGCCGCGCCAGGGTGCGTCGCCGCAATCTGCTGCAGGACGAATGAGTCCAGGTCCGACCCCGCGCCCCCAAACGCGGCCGCGCCGCCATAGCATGCGCTGCCAAACGCCGCAAACCAGGGCTGCGGCGGCGCCGCCGCGGGGTGCGAGTTTCCGCCGCCGCCTGGCGGGGACGGCGGGCGCCCTCGAGAGGCTTGCTGCTCCTGCTGCTGCTGCTGCATCGGCGCGGGCGGCGGCATAAGGGGTGGCATCCCCAGCACCGCGCCGCCGTCCCCGCCCTCGCCCCCGCCGCCGAGCGCGTGCCGCGCCCACACAGGCGGCGGCCCCGACGCGGACGCCGCCTGGGTCGCCTCCCCCGCCTGCCCGCAAGGCGGCTCGAGCTGCAAGGGCGCCAGCGGCGGCAGCAACCCGATGCCCTGGGCGGCAGACACCTCCTCCTCGTCCTCCCTTGAGCCGCACCCCACCATGTTCACGCTCCCCGCGCCGCTCGCGGCCGCGGCGCCCCGCGCAGGCTGCGCC
>NW_014011676.1:0-982 GCF_000611645.1 Monoraphidium neglectum
GGCTTAGGGTGGGGCTGGGGGTGGGGTGGGGCTGATTGGCATGATGTGTGTGTTGTGTGTGTGTGTGTGTGTGTTTGGGGGGGGGGGCTGGGGGGCTGACGGACGCCCGCTGCTCCCTTGTTGGGATGGTCAAACAGCAGGGGGCTGGTCAAACAGCAGGGGCGGTGGGAAGTTGATGCCGCAGCAGCCCTGCCCCCAGGCTCGCACGCCCCGTGCGCGGCGCGCCGGCCCCGCAGCGCGCAGCATTCCTCCGTCCGCGCCGCCGCCAGCCGCGGCGCGAGCCGTGCTGTCCTCCTTGCGGCGCACGGGACCCTTCCAAAACTTCCTTCCGCCCAACCTCCAAAACCCGGTCCCACAGGCGGTGATGCTTGATGTGGAGGCGGACTGCTACTGGTGCCTCTGCAAGCTGCTAGAGTGCATCCAGGACCACTACACTGACGCGCAGCCCGGCATACAGCGCACAGTCTTCCGCCTCAAGGAGCTCGTCAGGTGGGCAGCGGCGCAGCGCGGCGCGCGGCGCAGCGAGGGGGGCGGGCCTGTGGGCAAAAACATGTCGGCAGGCGCACGAGCGAGCGTCCAGGCTTTTTTCCTGGATGCATGGCCGCAGACCAGCCGGGACTTGGAGTAAAGCGTGCCAGTGTCTCTCAAGCATGGGAGGGGGCGCAGTGCAGTCCAAGTGCACCATGCGTAAAGAAAAACGCGGCATGGTCCCTGGGCGCCCAGCCCGTTCGCCCATTCGTATGGAATTCCACCCGTTCCAATGCCCCCAGGAAGCAGCACGAGCCGCTTGTGGCGCACATGGAGGCGGAGGGCGTGGACTTTCTGCAGTTTGCGTTCCGCTGGGTCAACTGCCTGCTGATCCGGGAGGTGTCCTTTGACGCGGCGCTGCGGCTGTGGGACACGTACCTGGCAGAGGGGACCAAATTCCCAGAGTTCCTGGTGGGTTGGAGGGAGGGAGGGGCGCGGTGCGATGGGCTGGGAG
>NW_014011676.1:1774-11960 GCF_000611645.1 Monoraphidium neglectum
GGTGGGAGCGGGGGTGTGGGGGAGAGGATGGGCATTGTGCCTGCCAGCGATCGGGTTTGGACGAGGATCGAGGGTTGGTGGCTGGGTAGGGGTGCGGCGCACGGCGATGCAGCCGTCTGTTGCTGGGTGTGCCGCGGCCGGCCGGCGCGGTGCAGGCGCCCCCGCCGCGCAGAGCTGCTGCCCCTCACCTCATCCCTGCACCCTCCCCGCCCGCCGCGTCCACGCCCCCACCCAACATTCCCCCTCCCCTTGGGACGCGGCTCGCGCCTGCCGACACCCGCGCGCCGCCCTGCCCCTCCCCGCCCGTCACCCGCACCCCTGCTTGACCCGCGCAGGTGTACGTGTGCGCTGCGTTCCTGGCGCGCTGGGAGCGGCCCCTGCTCACCATGGAGTTCCAGGAGCTGATGCTGTTCCTGCAGAAGCTGCCCACCCAGGACTGGGGGGAGGCAGAGATGGAGTCCATCCTGTCGTCCGCCTTTGTGCTGCGCAACGTCTGGCAGCACGCGCAGAGCCACCTGCAGGGTTGAGCCCGTGCGCGGAGCGCAAGGTCCGCATGCCAAACACGTGCTGCTGCCGTGGCAGGCCTTGCACTGCCCGCGCTGGGCCCGCCCCCGCCGGCCCGAGCTGGCGCGCACGGGTCGGGCGTGCCTGGAGTCGGCAGGCCCCACCCTAGCTCACACTGGGCACCCGCTGCAAAATTGCAGGCGTCCAGAGCGCAGATGCTGTAAGCTCTCCTTTTGCTGAGTTGTGGTGGCTGTCACATCCAAGGGGCCCGATCGCAATACGGCGAGACATGCATCATCAGCATGGTAGTGCCAATTGGATAGTCCTGTCCTCTCAGCAATAAGTGCCGCGTGTTGAAAGTGTTGATGACCGGGCGCTGCTGCAGTCCGCAACAACCGGTGGCATCACGGAGTGCAGGGCTGCACCACCGGTCAACATACCCGATGCAGCAGCCTCGATGCACACCTGGCGCTGTGCTCGGCATGAGCGTCAGACACACCCTTGACTGCCAAACGTTTGCAATGTTTTGATTGGAGACCAAGAAAGAAGACGTGAGCCCAGCGCTAGGCTCCAGGGCCGCACGAGGCTGCTGCAGGATGGGCGCCACGCGGCTGCAAACGTGGCTGGAGCCCACACGAGCAGATCCGCACAGCGCAGCTCCCACGCGACCATTTCCTCGCGACCATGTTGGTTACGAACTGGTTACAACTGCAAATTGGGGAAAGCGGGACGCCGCCCACGCAGCCGCCAAGCGCGCCCAACGACCCCCAACATGCCGCCGCTGCCGCTGCCGCAGCCGCTGCAAGCCAGCCCCCAAATCGGGCATGACTCCCAGCGGCCACAAGCGCCCGATGTTTACTTCTTCTTGCCAGCCACCGTCTTCGGCTTCCCCTGCGCGATAGAGGAAGAGTGCCACACAGGCCAATCGTCAGTTCCCGAGGGTGCTGAGAAGGGGCAGAAGAGGGTGCAAAACCTGCCCAGCTCAAAGACCGCAAGACAGCCGTGGCTGCCACATGGGACCGGTCCCCAGCATGTTGCCCGCCCCCGACCCACTCACCTTGCGCGTGCGGGCGTTGTTCTTAGTGTTCTGGCCGCGCACCGGGAGGCCCTGGGATGGAGAACGCCGTGAGGAGCGGGTGTGCACAAGTGAATGTAGGCGGCGAGACGCGACCAACGCTAGGCACCCTGCTGCAGCGTTGCCATCCTCAGCGGCAAACGTGTGTCCTAGGATATGGGCCGGGGAGCCGCGGCGAGCGCCGCTGCTCAGGAGCTGCCTGCCGGCCCTGCCTGCCCTGCCTGCGCCCGCACGCACCGCAATGTGCCTGCGCCCGCGGTAGCAGCCGATGTCTTTCAGCCGCTTGATGTTCTGGGACACGATGCGGCGCAGGTCAGACTCCGTGGTGTACTTGGCCACCTGTGGTGTGTGTATATGGGTGTGGTATGTGTGTACAAGTGTAAGTGCGTGCGTGCATATGTGTGTGTGTGTGTGCGCGCGCGCGCGCGCACTGCCTGTGCGTGTATTCAAAGGGGGCAAGGAATGGACGCATGGACCGCCAGGGTGTGCAATATGATGGGGCCCACTTCCCAAACATTGCCGCACCAATCACGCGTCCGCCACTTGAGGCGGACACAGAAGACTTGCATGTCTTGTACAAGGCTTCCGGTCCAACAACACACACACACACACACACACAAAAGCACAAAACACACACGCGCGCACAGGGGCGCGCACACAGGCACAAGCACGCCCTCACGACCCCACAGGCATGCGCGAAACAGCGGGCCCCACCTCCTCGCGCAGCTTGTTGATGTCCTCCTCGTTCAGCTCGTACGTCTTCTTGTTCTCCACGCCCTGGGGTGCAAACAGCGCCGTGGGGGAGGGGGAGTGGGTGACTGGGGATCCGAAACAGACAGGGTTGCAGCATTCCTACAGGCCGAGAGGGGACGACTCTTTGGCCTGGCAGGGCCTGTGGTGGAAGCTACAGCTGTTCAGGATGCCGTGCCACAGCTCTCGGCACGTCTGCCGGCTCCTGCTGGCCGGCTGGGATGGGCACTGCTGGGTCTCTGCCGCTGCTGCGACGGCGGCAGCAGCTGGTGGTCAGCTGCCGGCAGCCGCTGCTGGCCTCGCCACGTCTACAAACAAAGCCGTTTGTACAACGTCACGCTGCACGCCAGGGCTGGTCAGGGTGCGCGGCTGCTCTGAAGGCTGGTTGCAGCCAGCACTGCCCGCCTCGTCCACGGCTGCAGGCTGCCGTTGCCGCCGCACACCGTCGATGCCTGCGCACTGCGCTGGAGCCGGGCCGGACGCAAGGCCCGGCGCCTCACCGTGTCGCGCAGGATGCCCTGGGCGGTGGTGGAGCCAATGCCATAGATGTACTGCAGCGAAATCTCAATGCGCTTGGAGTTGGGGATCTCCACGTTGTTCACACGCAGCATTTGCACGCGCAGGGGGGTCCGAGAGGCCGTCCGGGCGACCTGCGAGCAGAACGCGGCGACACGCGCCCAAGTACGACAGAGGCTGCTTGAGACTGGTGACTGTTGCGACTTTGACAGAGCTGGGCACGCGCCGCGGGCTGTGCGCCTCCACATTGTGCACCGCCCCCACGCTGCTTGCGCCGCCGCTGCCACTCGTCACCCCTCCTTGCAGCGAGGCTGCCAGCCTCGTCGTGCGCACATTGGGCATCAGCATTGCCGTGCAACGTATCGACAGCGCTGATATCGCCGCGGTCTCCACACAGCCACTCCCCCATCACCCGCCTCGATCGGCCACAATGGCTTTCAAGCGGGCCCAGTCAATCCTGCTCTCACCTGCACGGGCCTGACAGCCGGCATAGGCCGAGCCGCAGTCCCAAAAGCCCGCCGCTGGGCCTGCGTGAGGGAGCAGTGCGTGGCCATTCGGTCTGGGCAGCCCGCAACCCTCGCCGTCAAATACAGTACGCGCATATAATGCGTCAGGTTGCCAATGGGCTACAGCGGCGCACCAGGCTCTGCATGTTCAGCATGGCTGCTGCTGGGGAGGCCGCCTGGGGTCGCGCCCTCTAATTTACAGCGTGATGCGTGTTTCAAGAAGCTACCCGTCGCCGTTGTATTGCTTCCACAAGTGCGCACACAGAGACAAGGGACACTTGCTCGTTCCTAGTGGTTTCGACTCTCAAGTCTCCACTTGGCCGCCCTCAATGTGCCCCCTTTATTATCAAATGCACCAATAATCACAAAGGTTTCAGTTGCACGTGATAGGGGAATGTATGCGAGCTGGTCTGCCATTCAGGTGTTGCGGCCATGTGGGCGCAGGCCTGTCTGCAACCACCACGTGTGCAATGCCTTTACTCATGCGAACGCCGCGGACTGCGAGCTAGACAAAGATACATTATCTCAGGCCTCGTGCCTGGGTGGCAACGCCATCATGCACAGTGCTGGTTCCTGCGGGTGCACCACCCGCATTCCCACCCTTCCACACCAAGTTGATTGGACTTGAATACGCATGGTTTACCGCCTTGTCGTCACTGTGTGTCCTTGCTGAAGCGTAGACATGCAGAGGTTCTCGTGTGCACACTAAGGAGCAACAGCTCCTCTCTGTGTGCAAGAAAAACAGCGCAGCGGCGCAGCTGGCGACTCCAAGAGAGAGCAACATCGTATGCAGGTAACACTTTGGAGTATCTCGACACGATCGTAAGGTTTCTTCGGGCCAGTGTTGTTGCGGCCAGTTCAAAACAGTGTGCCAGCCTTGTCTCGCTGCCACATCACGTCCTGTTCCACCATTACCCTGCTCCTTGCATCAGCGCTCAATGCCGTAGGTGCGCATGTGACCATAAATTCCTGCCCCAAAGGACAAACCGTGGAAATGGCTGCAACCAGTGTCGCCATCTGCTGCAGCCCCCTGCCCTGTATCCTGTATCCCCATCCCATTGCCCAGCACCCGCGCAGCTGCCACGAGTGCCTCTGCTCCTCTTGTGCGCACACTCTGTCACGGCTCGGTGTTCCCAGAAGCATACGTCTCTGAGAATCCTTCGCAATGGCTGCTCTCCGTGCCTCCTCCCGCCTGGGTTGCACCGGCCTCCGGGCGCCCCTGCCCTCGCGCAGGGTCCTGGTGTGCCGCGCCGAGAACAAGGTGTGCAGAATCAAATCATTATCAGAGAGCCGTGTGCTGAGACAGTGCGGTCGGGGCAGCAGATCACGGACCCACGAACAAGCAACTCGGGTTCCGACCGTCCCATCACCAGATCTCGGCGCGCATTGTCAGTAAATGATCGCCACGGACATGACGTCAGCGGGCGGAGGGCAGCCCCGGCCAGCAGAGGCTGTTGCGCCGCCCATCTGCGTGCGGGGTTCAGCGGCAGTGGGTGCCCCCCTTTGCCCACCATGGCCGCTGCCGCCCGCGTGCGCCGCCCGCTCGCCTATTGCAGGCCCAGGTGATCCAGCCCCTCAACGGCGACCCCTTCGTCAGCATGCTGGAGACCCCCGTGACCTCGTCGCCCCTGGTGGTGTCGTACCTGTCCAGCCTGCCCGCCTACCGCACCGGCGTCTCGCCGCTGCTGCGCGGCGTTGAGATCGGCCTGGCCCACGGCTTCTTCCTGCCCGGCCCCTTCATCAAGGTGTGCGCGCATGCGCAGCGGCGGCGCCAGGGTCGGCTCAGCTGGGCGCCCGATAAACATAGTCGCTACGTCTTAGGCGCGGGTGGCTGCTGGGGAGTGGCAGCGCAGCTGCTGTGGGGCCGCCGCAGCTGCTACGAGTGCGGCGCTCAGCGAACTGTGGCCAAGTTTTGGCACAGCGGGCTTGTGATCTCTTTTCAAATTCAAAAAGCCGGCAAATGCCGCGATGCGCAGTGCACAGACGTGGCTTCTTGCTACCTCAGCCGTGCACTCTGTCTTGCCGCGTGGCATCCCCCATTTCCCCCCCACCTCTCTCACATACATGTGCGTGCCGCCTCACACCCCTCCCTCCCAAAACAACTCCCGTACGCCCCGCAGCTGGGCCCGCTCCGCGCCGTCGAGGGCGTCGCCGAGATCGCCGGCAGCCTGTCCGCCGCCGGCCTGGTCGGCATCCTGGCGCTGTGCCTCGCCCTCTACGGCGGCGCCCAGTTCCAGAGCCAGCCCCCGCTGGGCGTGAAGACCCTGTCGGGCCGCGCCGTGCAGAGGGACTCCCTGCAGACCGCGGAGGGGTGGAGCGGCTTCACCGCGGGCTGGCTGGTTGGCGGCCTGTCGGGCGTCGCGTGGGCCTACATCCTGACCCAGGTGACTAGGGTCGACGATGAGAAAGGGGTGCGCGGGGCCGAGCGGCCATGCCTGGGGGGAGTGCGATCATGGCGGGCATAACGTCGGGTACACCCTCTCTCTCTGAAACAGCGTTGACTCATAGTTGACTCACGCCCCGGCCTGCCGTCGTCCAAACTCCCCACCCCGCAGATCCTGCCCTACTACAGCTGATCGCCTCGCCCCTGTTGATCGTCTTTTTGGGAAGGAGGTTGTTGAAGCCTGCTCGTGTCGCTGCTTGCGTGTAACCGAGAGCATCTAAATTGGTTTACTGGGCTGCCCCACAAAGAGCACGGAAACAGCCCGGACCGCTTGCCGATGCACATGTGAGCAGACGAGCAGCACCAAAAGAGCACAAGCAGCCAGTTCACTAAATAGCCGATTCAGCAGAGCAAGTCAATGCCCACGTGGCTGTCAACAGTGATGGCACGAAAAATACGGGTCACAGGGTTGGTACAGCACTGCAGCCAGCCGCCAGAGCGCGCATGTACGGAGCCAGCATCACCGCAGCAGCGGCTCAGCCCGCAGCTCAACCCGCGGCGTCACCACCTCCGCCTGCGCCTGCACCAGCCGCAGCTCCTTGGCCCGAAACACCGCCGCGGACCGCTCCCGGCTCGACAGCAGCCCCTGCCCCGGAGGCCCGTCAGCGTCTGCGCTGGCTGCCAGCGCCGCCGCCGCGGCGCGCTCCTCGGCCGCGACCGCTGCTGACGTCACGCGCAGGACGCCCTGCAGCCCCGCAAGGGCCGTCTCCACGGCGGTTGCCAGGTCAGCAGGGTGGCGGTGGGCCCACGCCAGCAGCAGCGCCGCCAGCAAGTCGCCTGCAGGGGGGGCAAGAGGCGCATGCAGTTGCAATGCGCGCGAGCATATTTCGGGAGAGTGAGGGGTCCACCGAGGATCCCAGCTGATGATGTGGGGGGAATATAGAAAGCAGGGCGGCAGCTCTATGGGAGGGTGCAGGGGCATCAGGCGCTCCAAGCACTTTGGGGCGTGGGGGCGTGTGCGCGCCGCCGCCCTCCGGCTGGCTGCGCCCATTGTGTTGCGTTGGACAAACATTGAACAGACATAGAGGGAAGGAGTTGCTAAAAGAATCAAACACATATAACTTGTTCATTGGATGTCCATTTCTTTGTATCGATTAGCCAGGCGCGCGCCTGTGCCTGTGAAGTAGGCGTCCAGCTTCGGGATGCGCACGCGGAACGCCGAGGGCCGCCCGGGGAGCTGCTCCCGTTGCGTCGACGCGACGAGCGTGATGTGCCGCCCCGGCAGCAGCGCCGCGCCGCCCCTGGTCCAGGGGTCGTCCTGCTCCCCTCCTGTCGCGCCGCTGCTGTCACCCGCGGCGGCGGCCGGGGCGCTGCTGGCGCTGCTGCTGCTGCTCGCTTCCATGCTGGTTATGATCTGAGGCGGACGCAAACGGGAGGGCGCGGCTCACTCAGGGGGAGTTTAATTCATAGTTGGGAGTCTTTGGAGAGGGCCACCTATGCGATTCAGCTGCTCGTCAAAGACTCAACGCGCCTCCGCATGATTGCATCTCCCACTGGCCCAGCACATGCCGGCGGCCACGCAACCGCCCCCGCCCCCGCCCGCGAGCGCACCACAGTGTGCGGGCCCATGGCGTGCAGCGCGTCGCAGACGGCCAGCGCTGAGGCCTCGTCGGTGATGGCCCGCCCGGTCAGCAGCTCCGCCTCAAATTGGTTGGGCGTCAGCACCGACGCCAGCGGCAGGATGGTCGATCTGCGGAGTGGATGCGTATGCACGTGCATGCATGCATGCATCTTCACATCCGTGCTTGCCAAGGGATGACAGAAAACGAACATGTCGGCGTTGCCGCAAGGGAGACCGCGTAATGACGTGTGCACGTGGCGCGGGGCCGGCGCAGGGTGCAAGCGGCGATCGGCGGAACCGGGGCGCTGGGGTGGGCCACCTGTAGGCTCCCACCAGCTCCTCGCTGACGTAGCACTTGCCCTCGTCACCCAGCACGGGGTCACACACTGCGGGGACGTGCGCGCGCACGCATAAGCTCAAGTGTGAATCTATGTGTAGGGGTGTGTGTGTGCGCGTGCATGTGTGTGTGTGTGTGTGTGTGCCTGCGTGCGTGCATGCGTGCATGTGTGTGTGTGTGTGCGCGCGCGCGCGTGCGTGCACGCATGAATGCGTTCTCAGGCAACTGGCACATCAGGCGTGTTGGCAGTCCAGCAAATCACAACAGTCGCAGCTCAGGTCACAGCATGGCGGCGTCCAGTGTTGCGAGCCCTCCCCCCCCCCTCCGCGCACCGTAGGTGAGGTCGGGGTTGGCGGCGCGCAGGGTGCGCGCGACGGCGGCGATGGCCTCTAGGGTGCTGAGGGTGCCGATGTAGCCTGCGAGGAGGGCGGGTGCGGAGCAACACAGGTGCAGCGCCTGTAGGCCGCGGCCGGGAGGTTTGAGTGGCTCTCGGGTGCAAAAACGCGTGGAAGCATCGCAGCGTGGGGGATGGCGGGAAGCTGGCGCAAGGGAGGGCGCACCAGTGAGCAAGTGGGTGTGGCGGATGAGGCCGTTCGACTCCAGCCCCTGCAGGGGGTGGGCGGCGCGGCGCAGGGGTGCTGAAAGGCGAGCGGCGGAGCTTGTCATTGCTGGGCGCTGCGGGCTGCAACGCTGCAGCTGAGCTGCCTGGTGCCAGCGGACCCGGCGGCATGCAGGGCCCGCCTGCGCCCATCTGCGCCGCTCAGGGCTGGAACCACGGTCCTGAAGAGCCCATGTAAGCGACCCCGGCTCCGCGGCGGCGCAACTGCCAACCGCGGCAATGGATGAGAGGCGGGCCCGGCGCACAAGGGCGCCCGCGTGCCCCCCCACACACACACACAAACAAAAGCACACATGCCTCCCGGAAAATGCGCGTGAGTCAGACCTCTAGCAGCTCTCTGAGGTGGTCGCCATCAAAGGCCTTGCCGCGGATTGTTGGGTAGCCCGTGTGGTTGGAGAACTGCGGGGCGGCGGGGGCAGGCCGGCCGGCCGGCGGCGCGAGGCGTTCGAGGGAGGCGTTTGAGCGGCGAGGGAGTCGGCGGCACTTTCCTTCTGGGCCAGCCAAGAGCGCAGCTGGCCAGAGCCAAGACCCAGAGACAGGGAGCTTGGCGGGGCGGGGGGCGCCGCGCCAGCCGCCAGCGTGTGTGCCTGCGGGGAGGGACCGCGGCCCTCGGCCACAGGCGCGCCGCGTGCGCACCTGCACCGACATGATGGGGTCGACATCAAACCCCAGCAGCTGCAGCGGTAGTGTAGCACTCTTGTTGCCCACGTATCCTGAGACCACGTGGGACTGCGGCATAGCGATCGGACCGGTTCAGTCGCCGGCAGCGACCCTGGGGCGCAGGCGCGCGGCGACCCCAAGCGGCGCTGGGTTGATGGGCTTGCCTGAATGCTCAGCACTCGTTGCGAGAGGGCCGGCACCGCCGCCGTGCCTGCCGCCGCAGCCGCACTGGTAGCCATAGACCGGATGTAGGTTCTGGTTATTGAGTTGCCGAGCAAAGTGAACCGTGCTGCTCTGCGCGCGTGTTGCAGCGTAAGGCCAAACGGTCTCATTCGGCGCCCGTTGAGGACATATACATATGAGATTGCCTAATATACAAAGTACCGGTTTTCTCAAGCCGGCCACCTTGACACATTGTCAGGTCAGCTGGTCAGCTGTCTGCCACTGGTGGCACACGATCGATGGTGCAGCGCCGCTCAGCTGCTTTCCGGCCAGCACAAGCAGGTGCGAGAGGAGCCAAGGGACCTGGTTACACGTGAGCCCTTTGAAGCGACCTTGACACCACGCCGTGCTGGTGGTGGATACACAGCCGCGCACCACAGCGGCGGATGGACGGATTCAAACATGCAGCCGCACCCGGCCAGGGCAGGCCCCGCCGCCTCACTCCTGCAGCAGCGAGTCGATCATGCTCATGTGGAGGAACTCCGCCCCACCGTCGTCCATCTGCGACGCCTGGCTGGGCTGCTGCTGGCCGCCCGCGCCCCCGCCCCCGGCCGCCCGAGGGCCCCCTGAGGGCACCGCCGCGGCCGCGGCGGCGCCCTTTGAGGGCAGCGCGCCATACCCCAAGGCGCGCTGCGCGGGGGCGGCGGCGGCCTGCGCGCCCGCGCCCGCCGGCTGCGCGGGGAAGGCGCTAAAGTGGTCCGCACCGCCGCGGGCCGCGGGCGCCGCGGGCGCGGCGCCGACAATCACGCCCGCGCCGCCTGCTGCCGCGGCCGCAGCAGTGACCTTGCCACTGCCCAGGGCCCCGAGGCCGCCGGCGCCGCCGCCGGCCGCGCCGGCGCGAGCTGCAGCGGGGCCCGCCGCGGCGTTGCGGTATGACGGCGTAGAGGGCTGCGCTGCGGCCGCTGCCGCCCCTCCGGCTGCCGCGGCCGCCGGCACAGTCGTGTGAAGCACGCCGGCCAGCCCGTTCTGGGCCACTGTCGCGCCCTCCACAGC
>NW_014011675.1:0-11160 GCF_000611645.1 Monoraphidium neglectum
GTGGTGGATCGGTGGTGGATTGGGGGTGGTGGATGGTGCTTCGCCGGTGGGGCGTGGGTGGTGGTCACCCACCACGGTAGGTGGATAGTGGTGGGTGCGTGGGTGATGGGTGGCGAGTGATGAGCACCATCATCGAGGGCATGGGCAGTGGCCAGGTTGTGCGTGGGTGGACCGAGCCCGCAGCGCCCGCCGCGGCTTGATGCGGCCCCAACAGCGCCTTCCCAGCTGGCCCCACTGCACCCGCCTCCCAAGGCTTTGCCAGTCGTCGCTCGCACCGCTCGTGCGCGCTTTGGTGCGACCGCCGGCGGGCCCGGCCCCATGCCGGCTCGCCTGTGGCGCGTTATGCGCGAGTCTGGTCAACCGGCGCTTGCTGCGGCCTCCTGTGGCACCCTTGGGAGAGGCCTCAGCCTCCTAATCCGTGCCCCCCCCTGCACCCTGTGCAGCGCCGCCTGCCAGTACCGCACCGTTGCCATGGAGCAGCCGCCAGGGGTGGAGATCGTGGCCGGCATGGGGCAGGCGCTGGAGGAGCTGCTGCGCAGGAACAGGTGAGCGCCCTCGCTGCTCTTCGCGTCCCGGGCGCCGGGGCGCTCGAGCTTTGGTGCCGGAACTGGTGCAAGGGGGCACGCCTGCAGGGCGGGGAGTGCCGTTGGGCCTCGCGGCGCGGGGGCGAAGAGGGGGCCCCGCGGGAGCTTCGCCGGGTGCCCTCCACGCCAGCGGCCTTCATCGCACACGCCACTGCGTTTACAGACTCCCGCATCAGGGAGTTTCCAGGCGCCCTTTGGCTCTGCCTCCCAACCACCACAACGCTCACCCACCCGCCAATACCTACCGCCCAACCGGGCCCGCCGTCTGTCCCTGCGACCAACCCACCAGGGAAGCCACCGGGAAGCTGCCCGACGCGATGCTGGTGTACCGCGACGGCGTCAGCGACAGCCAGCTGGGAGCCGTGGTTGATAAGGCAGGTCGGGCCCATGAGGCGGGTGAGGTGGCGGTGGTGGTTATTGGTTCGGTCGCCTCATACGGTAGTCTTGGCATATCACCTTGCGTTGTATGCCAATACGGCACGCTGCTGCCGTTGTATAGTGAAAACTGACCAACACAGGACGGCGTTCCACTTTGTTGCGACAACGCACCTGACCAGCAAACTTGGAGGACCGGCGTTCACATGCCAATTCCACCCGCTGCCCCAATCTGTCCCACGATTCAGGCGTGCGCCGCAATCGGCGGGCCGCCTTACGCGCCGCCGCTCACGCTGCTGGTGGTGTCGAAGAGCCACGGGCTCCGCATGATGGCGGTCACGGGCGGCGCGGACGTGGGCGGCGAAAGGCTGCCAGAGGTCGACAACCCCCTGCCGGGCTCTGTGCTCGACCACACAGTCACAAGGTGGGGGCCTGTGTGTGTGTGTGTGTGTGTGTGTGTGTGTGTGTTCGTGTGTGTGTGTGTGTGTGTGTGTTGAGTCTGTGGGGGGGGTGGGGGGTCGTGCAGCCCAGGTGCAGGGCCGGGCTCCTGAAAACACCCCATGGGCCCGGGGCTTGAGGCGGGCAGACACCAGGCTGATCGTATCGTGGGTGTGCTTGCCGGAACTATAATTCTAGCAACCGTGTTGTTGCTGCCGGGATGCACATTCAACGACGCCCCTGCTCCCGCTACAGACTAGGCACCGGCCCACCGCCTGACAAGCCCCACCTACGTAGTCCCACTCCCACTCCCCTCGCACCCTGACCCAACCCCTCCAAGGCCGCTGGCCTATAGGTACTACCTGGCATCCCACGCCGCCATTCAGGGAGCCTCACGCCCAGGCAAGTGCGCGCACCAATTTCACAGCCCAGCGCACGCCTCTTTTCGCTCTGCTGCCTGCCGCCATTTGGCCCCCGCCGGCGCCCGCGCTGCCGCTGTGCAGGCCCGGTGTCCTGGATAGTTGTCTGATTGGCGTTGTCGGTGTGGCAGTTGCCAGACCCGCTTTTGAGCGCTGCAGTCTTGAGCCTTCCAGCGGCTGCATGCTTCGCTCTTGTCCTGATGACCAGACACTGTCAACTGCCGACGATCAACCGCCAACCGCCGTTCAACCGCCACCTGTCATGACTCATGCAGGTACCAGGTCCTAGTGGTTGACCGGGGCCTGGGCCCTGACACGCTGCAGCTCGTCACCCACTGGCTCTGCTTCACGCATGGCGCCTGCTCAAGGTGCGGGCGCTCCCTGCACCCCGCTGCCCTCTGTCGAGCGTCGTCCCATGCGCGCCATGTGCGGAGCCCGCCCGCAATGGCCGCCGCAGTTGCGGCCGTGCCCCTAGACTCCCGCCGCCCTGCCCAGCTGCATTTCGCCCTGTTTGAGGCTGCCGCTGTCCTGGGATCATGACACGTTGGCTACGCAGCCCGGCTCAGTCTGTGCCCTAACCCATTATCCCTCCAAACATCTCCCAGATCTGTCCGCCAGCCAGTGCCTGCTCGGTACGCAGACCAGGCGGCAGCCGCGGCGGCGCTGCTGGCCAAGCGCGGCGCATGGCCGCAGCGGCAGCAAACTGGCGGTGGTAGTGGGGGCAGCGGCCGAGCGGGGGCGGAGCAGGGGCCGCACTACCGAATGATCCCCCTGGCTGACACGCTGGCAGGATCCCACTGGTACCTGTGATGTGGTGGGGTGAACAACAATGGGAGAAAATAAAGGATTGGCAGAAGCACAACAAAAGAGCGAAGCAACTGGACCCTGCGTTTTGGTTAGGGTCCACAATCCCTGTATTGTCTGAATTGTCTGATTGCCGACGCACAGGGTGAGATTTGAGTATTTCAGCTGTCGCTTGAGGACTGATGCGATGTGAGGGCATGGTTGCGTAGTTGGCGCCGCGGGGCGGGACGAGATCGCGCCCCCAGTGTGAAAGTGGTGTTGCACTCGAGTGCAGGCCGACCTGGCGCACCTGCCGATTGTACTTCCACTTGTACGCCCCTGGTCAACCCCAGCCTGGTGCGGCGCCACTGCCGCCAGAAGCACCGCAGTTGGGCCAGCCAAATTTGTCAGGCAGTCCAATGTGTTTGTGGGAGCGAATAATGCATGTGGGAGCAGTGGTCAGAAATTGCAGAAGCTTGGGCCCGCAGGCACGAGGCAATATGCGAGCCCTTGTGAGGACTCGGCGCCCATCCGGCGGGCACCACCCACAAACGCCTCCGCGCCCCCTCCTCACACACACACATACAAAACCACCCTCCACACACCCCCAGGGTGAAGCTGCAAAGACGTGCTGCGCGAGAGAGCTGCATGCAGCCTGCAGGGGCGTCGCATCTTTCGTCATCAAAACCACGGTGAGGCCACTCGGCTTCCGGGTGACTTCCAGGCGGCTCCCGGGCAGCTTCCCGGTGCGACCAGCCGTACCCTGCGCCGGATGAGGATATGGCGGTCAGGCGCCCTGGCGGCCGTTTGTGCGAGGCTCTGCAGGGCTAGTGACGGGCAGCATACCAAGCTGCAGCGCCCTGGCCAGCTCTTGGGTGGCGGTCTGCTGCGCTCTCCCCACCCTCCCTTGATGAGATTTCACCTGGGCCCTAGCCTTCTGACACGGTCAATCCTTGCTGTGGACGCGCATGCGCACAACGCAAAGGGTTGCCGCTGTCTACGAGGGTGTTTTGCGGGAGGCGTGGCAGTGGTTCGGGCTGCCGGTGCGCCACGTGGCGCTGCTGGACAACGAGCGCGCCTGGTCTCGACAGGGGGTACCGAGACGGCCCCATACAGGCACCCTCCTCCCAGCCAGATGCTCGTCGCCCGCACGCGCGGAGCGCCGGTCGGCTTCGCGCCACCGCATGTGCACAGGCCAATCACGTCGCCTTCGTCCTCGCGCGTCCTGTCCAGCTAGCCCCAGCCTAACTGCATCCCTGCCGCGCTGCCTGCTGCGACCCCGTGCTTGCTCGACTCTCCACCCCGCCCCGGACCCAGGATTTCTCCAAGCGCGCCATCCAGCCGCGGGGCACGGCCACGAGCTACCGAGGCTACCAGCCTCTGGGGGCCAACATGACGCGGCTGCCTGGCGGCGGGTTCACGCGAGACTGGCACGAGGTGGGGCAGGGGGGACCTCGGCCGTTTGTGTGGACCTCGGCCGCGCGCGTTTTGTCCGCAAAGCCTCGGCCTCACTGGTGCCCTGGCGCAACCCCGTGCTTGCTCGACTCCCCATCCCGCCACACCCCCAGGATTTGGCCAAGTGCGCCATCCAGCTGCGGGGCGGAGGACCCCGCTGAGGTCCAGGTGGGCGGGGTTGGGGCACAAGGCGAGGGAGCCGCTAATGTCACAAGGGCGTCACCTCCGCCCCCACCCCCCATCTGCCTAATGGAGTCGCAAATGATGCACCCTTAGGACCATCCCAATCCGCCAATTTGGGGCGGGGTCGCGCCGGCCCACCAATCAGCCTGCTCACCAGCGGTCGGCTGGCATTCTTCGTGCAGGAGACTGCTCAAGGTGTGTCCCACTAGCCACCCCTGTCCCCTCATCCACTCCGCCACCCTCGCCGCCGGCTCTCTCCCTCCCACTCAGGCGCGCGGCCTGCCCCCCAGCCCCATCCACGGCCCCAACTTGAGTCAACCCGTGGCCCTCCCAGTCGCCCGCTTCTTAGGCCGCCCTCAGATCATACATCAACGGCTGCCTAAGCTTGGGCTCCGCGCTGCTCCGAGGCATCGCGCTCGGCCTCAGACTGCCCGAAATCGCGTTTGGCGGCGGACTTTCGGCGCCGGAGCGGTCCTACTGGGTGGCAAGGGTGATTCACTACCCGCCCGTGGCGCAGCGCAGCGCGCAGCCAGGCGGCGGGCGGCTGCAGGAGGGCGCGGCAGCGACGGCGGCGGGTGCGTGCGCTCCACCCAATGTGTGTGTGTGTGCGTTTGTGTGTGTGGATGCGTGTGTGCGTGTGTGTGCGTGTGTGCGTTCGTGCGTGCGTACGTGCGTGCGCGCGCGCGCGCGTGTGTGTGTGTGTGTGTGTGTGTGTGTGCGCGCGCGCACGTGCGTGTGTGTTGGTGGCTGGGGGGGCGGAAGGCAGGGCATGCAGCAGGACGGGCTTGCCTGAGCTGTCTGGGCTTGATATTGATGTGATATGTCTTAATTGAGGGGTAGTGGCGTCCGCCTGTGACCGCCTGAGGCTGGTGCCATTCGCCGGCTTGCTCCTCATCCTCCTGGACCAAGGGGCCTCCCCCTGATCTCCGGGGCCCCTCGACGCCGCGCCTCCTGGCCAGGTGCTGACGTCAGCCGCGACATGCAGCTGAGCTGCGGCCAGCACACCGACTACGGTCTGTTGACCCTGGTCAACTAGGAGGGCCACGTCACCGCACTGCAGGTGTGCTGGTGGGGGCGCATCGGAGTGGGTGTATGTGGGCACGTACATACACATGCGTATGTGGGAGAGGACAATAATTTGCGGGGGAGGCAGGGTGTGTGAAGGCGTGTCAGGGTGTGTTTGTGTTGTGTGATGTGGATCAAATTACGCACAGGCAGCCGGCTTGTCAAGAGAGGCAACTCAGACTCCCCGCCTGGATCAGGGGCAAGAAAGGCATGCGCGCGACCAGGCCCCAACCAGACAGCCATCTGCTGCGGCGGTCGCACGAGCAGGCCGCGGCGCCCCTCGCCCTGAGCCGGGCCAGAGGCCTCTGTCGTTGTCTGTGCATGACTCATGCCATAACTTTGTCACGGCTGGCGCGCCCTGCCTGTTGTGCCCAACCATCTCAGGTGAAGAACGCAGCCGGCGAGTGGGTGGACGCCACACCCATCCCGGGGACCTTCGTTTGCAACATCGGTGAGGTCCCTGGCCACTGTCCGCCCGCACCGACCCCGGCGTGTCGGTCAGTTTCCCCGCAGTGCCGGTCGGCCACAGGCCCTGTTCTGGCCCCCATTGCCTCGCCGTGCGGTTGTCAGCAACGCCGGGCTTGGCCAATGGCACCCCGGCCCCCTTATCCACCGCGCCGCAGCCGCCACTGTCGCGACGCCCGCCCCTGATGTTACTCCCCCGCTGGCCCTCCCATAGCAGACGCATGTACGGCGAGACCCCTCAAGCCATCATGTGGCCAATCATTGGCGTGCGCCAATGATTGGCGCACGCCCTTGCCCCCACCGCCCCCAGGCGACATGTTCCAGACGCTCACGAACGGCCTCTACACCCCCACCCTGCACCGGGTCCTCAACACTGACCCCGCGCGCTCACGCGTAACAATACAGTTCCTCGACGAGCCGCCCTTCGAGGCCACCATAGCGCCGCTGCCCCAGCTCGTGGCTGCCGCAGCGTGCGGCGCGGCGGCCAACGGCGTGGGGCGTGCCGCCCGGTTCCCCGCACTGCGCTAAGGCAGCCATCTTGAGTCCAAGGTGCTGTCAAAACTTCGAGCTGTGATGTTGACGTTTGAAGCGGCGCGGACAGTGCGGGCGTACGACATGTGATCCTCAAAATTCGTTGCGCCGCGCGGCGCGGTTGAACACTGGTGTTTTGGGTGCCACGCCTGGGTGATCGAGCGGAGCGGTTGCTGGCACCTATCGACGCTGAGACAAACGAACATGCGTATGTCATATGTATGGATACGCTGTTTGTCTTGTGCGGAAGCCGCGGCGTGCGCTTCCTGTTTGCTGCTCAACAGCACTCACACAGCGTTGGTGATTTGCAGCTTTCTGCTTTCGTTGCCCGTCCCACGCCCTTAATCGATGCGGTACGGGACTCTCCTCAATGCATGGAACCACATGCACTGGAACTGAGCCCAACCTTCCAGGGGACGCAGATGTCACGTTGGGGGAAGGGCTGTATCTGTTACAGGGCGCTGTACGTTTTGTTTTGTTTGGAAACCACACTAACCGCTGCACTCCTTGCAACATCTCGTCTTGAGCAGCGCTTTGTGGGATGCTGGCTGAGGCTGCGCTGGTTGGCGCGATTAGGGCGCAAGCAGCAGCTATTGGAAGGACGGTCAAGCCCATGCAGCAATTCACACGGCTGCTCACGTAGATCTGCCCCTCAGCCAGTGTCCCTCAGTTGACGAGACCGGCCAGTCCGCAGGATTGCTGCCTCCTTGCAGGCGCGGATGACATGTTGACTGGGACGCGAACCGCAGGGACCCATCCTACCACTGTGCAGCATGGCGCGGCCCGCTGCACTGTCATGGGATCGCCCATTCGCGGGGTACCTCAGTACCCTCATCAGCAGATTGGCGCAGGGTCTCGGAGAAGGCGACACATCCCGTCGCCGCCGCTCCAAGGCGCACTTGCTAATAACACTATAAAACAACCGCATGATCTTGCATCGGCGATAAAAAGCACCGCAGGCGCAAGGCAGGGGATGATTGAACGCACAAATGACAACCTGAGTTACGATCCTGTCATTGATCCGCCACCTCTCCTTGCAAGCAGCAAAATGTTGCACTTGCATGCACTGTAGCGAAGAAGGCGTCCGTGTAACTCGGAGTCACCGCACTCCGACGCCGCTGTTGTGGCCCGGACACAGGATAGAACGGGGCATTGGCAGGCCCCCGAGACGTGCTGCCGCACGGTGCAGCACGTTGCCGTGCGCGTGGGCCATGCGGCGCCCGACTCTGCTGCCACTCTTGGTGCTGGTACTCGCAGCGGCCGTGGCAGTGCTCAAGGCGGCTGCTGCGCCGGCCGCTGCGCCCACGTCAGACCCGACACCTGCGGACTTGGCGGGGTTGCTCATACCCAGCGTACAGGCCGTCTTCGGTGACCGCATACCCAAGGACGGCCTCGGTGGTGTGCTTCGGGTGAGGCCATCAACGGCAGCAGGGCGCAGCGCGGCGGCACAACAGAGCGCACAGCAGTGCGCTTAGCATGGCGAAGAGCAGGGTGTGGCGCGACGGCGAGCAGGGCGCATCGGCAGCAAGTCCGACCGAGCAACGCCCCTGTGCCCCTTGTCACATATTGCAGACTGCTGCCCCGACCCACCCTCACAGGCCGCTGACCCAATCACGGCCTGCGCGCCTCTGAAAAACGTCGACAAGAAGACGCCCTGGGTGGCCCTGATCAAGCGCGCGCAGAAGAAGTGCGAGTATGAAGACACGGTGCGCACAGCGCGGGCTGACCAAGCTCACCTCACAGCAGGAAACCGCTGCATGGCGTGCACCCACGGGGGCACATAATGCGGATTGGGCGGCTTGCGCGCACCGCACCGCCAGTCGCCTGGGCTGTGGCACCCCGCCCGCACCCCCAAAACCCCGGCCTCCTTGTCCGGCCCACTCTCGCACCCAAATTATCATGCACACACCAACACACACACGCGCACATACCCATACTTGCTCACAGACACGCACGCATGCAGTCACGCAGGCACACATGCACACACCAACACACACGCGCGCACATACCCATACTTGCTCACAGACGCGCACGCACTCGCACTCAAACTCACATCCCTCCACCCCCCCTCCACACATACACACACGCACGCACACACGCGCGCACACACACCCATACACACCCACACACACGCACAAGCTTACATTCACACTCACACTCACATCCCCCGATTCCCCCTCCACACATACACACGCACGCACACACGCATGCACGCACGCACGCACGCACGCATGCACACACGCACGCACATGCACACACACGCACACACGCACACATGCACACACATACACACACACACACACACTCCCTCTCTCTCTCTCTCGCTGTCCCGCCCTCCTCTCAGACATTCCGTGCCCAGCAGGCCGGCGCCATTGCTGCGATCGTATTTGACTTCAAAACGGACTCCAGCACTGGCGATGAGAACCTCCAGCTGATGCAGCCCTCTATCGCCAACCCCGGCACAAAAATTCCATCTGTGTTTATCTCCCTCCAAAACGGGGACGCCCTGATGGTGCTGCTGCAGCGCAAGAAAACGCCGTTGGTTAACGTGGTGCTGCAGCCTACCAGGGTGGTAGCATGGATCGGGGACCAAAAGGTGTGTTTTGGGGGGCTGGGAAGACCCTAACCCTTGCAGGGGAAGGCCGCAATCAGCGGCGATGGCTCGGCGGCCGGCGCTTGTGGCGTTGTGGGCGAGTGCAGGGACGGCCGATGGCAAATGTGAAGGTGCTTGTGCGATCCCAGCCCATTGTGGTGGGGAATCAAGGGCCTCTGCAGCGGTTCTGAGGCCGCCTGGCCACGCACTTTTGCGCTTAGCAAGAGTGCGTAGCACGAGCCAGGATGCAGGAGTTTGTGTTTCTTAATCGCACACACCCATCCCCGCATGCTCATCATCCTCATCACCCTTTGCGATGAGTACAAATCCCCTGCCCTCCTTCCACTCCATGTGGTTGCTTCCCATGACCGCAGCCGACCGCGCTGACCCTGGCAGCCAAGGCAGGGCCCATCGGCAACATCACCCTCACGGGCAGGCAGGTCACCCTCTCAGGCACCAGCGCCGAAATCGTCGACCGCTGGGCCACCACTATGGCCGGCCTGCGCCCCGGCGACACGCTGATGATCGCCCCCCAGGGGGGCGTGCTCCAGGTGCCTGTGGGGTCGCCGCTCGAGGTCACCGCGGCGATCGTCCTAGCCGGCGCGCCCGCCGGCGCGGCAGGCTCCCGCGTGGCTGCAGGCGCGCCTCAGGGGGCGGCGGTGGTCACATGTGCAAAGGGAGGCGATCAGGCATTGGTCATCAGGTGGGAGATGGGGTGGCGTGGGGGGGTGGGGCGGGGTAATGACACAAGGGTGAGGTAACGCAAGGGTGCAGTCATCTGCAGAGACGCGCACACGCCTGTGACCGCCAACAGACAGCATCACAAGAGTGCAGGAACAGGTTCCCAATAAATGCCAATTTCCGACTGGAGGCTTATCGCACCCCCCATGCCCTCACCGCCACAGGTCCCCCGGCGCGATCCTTGCCCGGATGGGGTTTGTTGGCTGCACCCGCGCGGCCGTCGGCGTCGAGCGCGTCGGCCGCAGCGCCACCGGCACCGGCGGCGTGGTGTATCCCAGAGAGCGCCCCGTGCTGCTCCAGCAGCTCACGTTCCAGCGCCACCTCGCAATGGCGGTTGATTTGGAGGTCGGCACGGCCGCCGAGCTCACAGACTCGCTGTTCAAGGACAACGGGGGCGACAACCGCAACAAGCTCCTCACCAACTATCCCCAGGTCTGGGCCCACGCGGGCGCGGCCCTGGCCGTCAGGAACACCAGGTTCCTTGACAACTTCGACAGCAACATCAACTTTAAGGGGGACCTGCTGACCATCGACAACAGCCAGTTCGTCCGCGCACAGGACACGGCCATCAGGGTCTCCTACCGCGAGCCGCCGGCCCTGCTGTACCGGGGGTCTGCTCTGCAGCCGCCGCTGTTCAGCACGGCGCGCGTGAAGGGGTGCAAGTTCTTGGGCAACACTAAGACCGGCGGCCCGGGAGGAGCCATCTTCCTGGGGACAAACGGCGTGCTGACTGTCAGCAACTCGACATTCACCAACAACTCGGCAGACTCGGGTGCGTGCTGCCAGGCAGGGGCCGGCCTCGGCCCCCTGACAGTCCCAGGGACAGCAAGCGGCCTTGCGCACGAAACAAGCCAATTGCCCGATAGCCGCGCCGCGCATGCACCAGATCCAGGAGTCTGCTTGATCCTCCGACTCGGCTCGAGCATTGCTTTGTCGAGGTCTGCTGGTTGATGACCGCACACCCCCCAAACTATGTACGCCACCCTTGCGCCAGGCGGCGCCATATTTGTCTACGACAACTCCTGGCTAGCCAGAATGAGCGACGTCACTTTTGAGAACAATTCCGCTCTTGGTGAGTCGCGGGGCGATGCATACGTCGTATCTACTAGATTGCAACGCCCCATACGCCAGGGAGCTGACCTGCCAACAGCTCAGCAACAGCCCCCTCAAAGTTTGGCTGCGTCTTTACTTGATGTCAAGCATTGATCATTGTGGACACTTTCCCCTTCTGTGCTGGTCCCCATTGCTTGCTTGCTTTGCAGCCTGGGGCGGCGCTCTGTTCGTCTTCTCTCACGGCTGCAGGTGGGTGGGCAGCCAACCTGGGTTATCCTTGGCTGCAAAGTCCCCTTGCGTAATCGACTGGCCTTGGTGTGATTCGCAGCTCATGGTCCAGTGCCTCCTTTGTTCCATGTGCACGTGCGCACGCTCGTGCGCGTGCACATGCACACACGCACAGACACGCACACACGCACAGACATGCACACACATGCAGGTCCTCTCCCTCTCCCTCTCCCTCTCCCTCTCCCTC
>NW_014011674.1:0-11152 GCF_000611645.1 Monoraphidium neglectum
AATTCAGTGCATCGAGGGGTACCAGTGGCACGGGTACGGGCAGGGATACCCCACTCGCTTTGAGCATACAGTACTGCTGCTCGCCACATCTGCCGTACGCAGTGTCTGCGGTGATGACCCCACTAGGCGCCCCCCGGTAATCACCCTCGTGATAGCGTGCATGCTACGGCGGAGCGCATCTGTAGTTTCATTTCACAGTTTCACTCGCGCGATGCCACATCACTGCGGCCCCTGGCCCGTGACTCATCTGCACCTTCCCGCCTCGACCGGCCACCAACAGGTACAGGCTGTTGTGGCTGTTGCGGCTCACCCTGGCCAGGATCTCCTCTGCACACGCACAAGCACGCACTGTGCACCTGCAACATTAGCCGCTTTTTTTACTGTAACCCGAGGTGAAGCCTCTTCTGCCGCTCCGATCGACTCGCCCTTATGCTCTGGTGATTTGTGACACGGATCCGGGTACTGGCAGGGATACACCAGCCGCGCCCGGCCCGCAAAGCTCGCGAAGCACGCGGCCCAGAACTGTGAAGTGCGACCTGCGAAACACAATGCCAAGGTCCCCACCCACTGTATGCAAACAAGTCAAGCTTGGCGACTTCACACTGCGACACTGCTGCGGGTGTGCGGGTCTCTCATGCGGGTGTGTGCAAGCTGCGTACACACCATTTCCTTGATTCATACACTATCCAAGCGGCTGCATCATCAGATCCACAAGAACCGTGGAATGGCGCTTGCGCGCTTCCCACGCTTCTGCAGCATATCAATGTCCTTCTGATACCGATCATCGGCTTCCAAACTGTGAACGAAAAGTCTTTAACATATGTTACGAGCACAGCTTCACCACGCGGTTCGATCACCTGATCTGTTCACCAAGGTGGCATTTTGCCCCTGTAATTGTTTCATATAGTGATAGGACTCAGTAGGCTTGTGAAAAAGCAAAGGCGTGCGGCGTCATGGTGGTGGTGCCCAGTGGTGGAGCGGCCGACGCAGTCGCACAGCCAGCGCCACCGGAGGCGATTGCAGCTGTGCCAGCGGCGCCGGGAACGCGCCTGTTCTTCACATGGGGGGCTGGCACCCAGATACAACTCTGCGAGCTGCAGGGACAGGGCGCAGCCACCAGCCAGGGCGCCAGTGCCTCCACTGTGGCCTGGTGAGTTCTGCTGGCGTGTGCGTGAAGCCGGCTCTGCAACAGGGTGGTACTGCAAAGAGACTAGCGCAGCGGCCGCCAGGCACAAAGCAACACTGCTCCGGGGTTCTGCGTAGCTCTCGCACATGCTGGAGGTGCGCGAGGTCAACGGAGCGTATGCGCAGCACAAGGGCTGGCTCGCCATGGCAGGGATGCACCAACTGTGGACGTTGGTTTTTGAAGCATCGACTGCAGCGCCCATGGCAACGGCTCATAGTAGCTCAACCCGCGTGCGCGCTCCTCCACTCATCCGCCCCAGGAGCGCGCCCACCATGGAGCAGCGGCGCATAGCGTATGACGTACTGCCCCTGTACTGCCAGCTGCGGCAGGCGCTGCTGCAGGGTGCGGCGCGGCCGGCGTGGCAGCGGGCGCGTCGGGGAGGTTTTTTTGGGGGGGGGGGTCGCGGAGAGCCCCACCCGCGACGAGAGCCGCGGCGTATTTAGGAATCCGCTGCTGCTTGCCACCGCAGCAACAGAGCCGAGCCGGCCCATCAGCGGCACGGTCCGCGTCGCGCCCGCGCTCCCGTGCTTGCGCAGAGGACCTGGCCCCGCCGGCGCGCCTGGCGGTGCTGCGGTCTTACGCGCGCGGCGTCAGGCAGATCCTGATGTCAGGCGGCAGGTGAGGGCGCGCGCCCCCGCGGCGGCCTGTGCGCCGGGGCCGGGGGGGGGGGGAGGGGGCAGACGGCCCTCCGTCAAGCCCGGCTTGGCTGCAGCACAGCCACATCCGGATCACCGGCGGGCCCAAGCTGCCCAGGGAAGCTGCTCAGCAAAGTTGCCACGGTCAGCGTCAAACATCACTGCCGGTCGGCCACTCGGCGGTCTCCGGCATGACAGCTGACGTCGCCCGTGCCGCACGCGCCGCGACTGCTGTCATGCGCGTGCGGCACGCGCGCGCCCCCGCCCCCAGTGACGACCCTGAGGAGGCGTCGACGGCGCCGTACGAGGCGGCGGTGTGGCACCTGCTGGAGCTGTTTTTCCTGGAGCCTGAGAGCACAGAGGGCTTCTTTGCAGAGGTGTGTGTGTGCGTGCATGTGCACGCTTTGATGGGTGTGCGCGTGTCTATGTGTGTGTATGTGTGTGTGTGTGTGCACGCAAGGCATGCACCTGAGGCATCCATCAAGTGTTTGTTTGTTCTGGGTGGGTGCTCTTGCATTGAGCACACGGCAGACGGCCGGGCACAAGGGGGCCGCAGGCCTGGCGGTGCGGGATGCTGTTTGTTTGCGTTGCAGGCAGGGGTCCCAGGGCGTCTGGAGCATTTATGGGGGCCCAGCCGCCCTCGTGCACGCCAGGGCACGCCGCCAGCCACATGTCGAGCCGCCTACGGCAGCTCGCGCCCCGCGCTCACCCCGTCGCGTCCGGCCCCCCGGCCCCGGCCCCGGCCCCGCGCGCAGCTGTTCGCCCGGTGGCTGCGGCTGCACGGGTCGCTGCTGGTCGGCCCGGCGAGCCCCACCCTCACAGAGCGCGTCGAGGCGCTGCAGGCGGCACCCAGGTGTGCAGGCGAAAGCGTGGCCGTCGACCGTCGACAGCACGCGCGCTCCGCCGCCTGCCGCAGGACGGCGCGGCACGGCGGGTTGCATGCAGTTGGGCTGCCTGGGTCTAAGTCAGAGCGCCATGGCCAAAGTCGCGTCACAGTCCGACGCCACCATGCCTTTCGCCACCTGATCCCGTCGGGGGTAGCGCTCAAACAGCTCGAGAAGCTCCTCCAGAAGCTGCCTCCCGCGCTCATGCGCTGCCACGCCCGCCGCGGCGCGTGCGCCCACCCCGCACCCCCTCCCGCAGGGTCGAGGCGGAGCCCTCGTACTGGCCGACGCTGCAGCGCCTGCTGGCGGTGGGGCAGCTGGAGGCGGTGGGGGAACTGCTGCTGGCGCACCCTGCCTACGCTGACTCAGACGCCGGCGGCCTGCAGGTGAGGCCGTTAACGCCAGCGTCGTACGCATCACGTCAGAACCAATGACCAAGCATGACATCACCTGGTGTATCACATGGAAGCGGTTTTTTTACTGCTCCGTGCTCGCACACCTGCGAGCGTACCCGCCCGATGCGCACGTGTTGCCCCGGCTGCACCCCGCCACCGCCGCCCGCCGCGCCACCGCTCCCCGCGCGCCCCTTATCTCTGCGGCACCAGCCAACCCCGTGCATCGGCGTTCCCCACCCGAGCCATGCAACCCCGCCGCACCCGGGCCCTCCTGGCCTCTTCCCTCACATTTCCCAAAACAATCCGTCCCTCACTCGCACCAACAGCGAGACCTGCTGGATCGAGTCTTCCACCTTCTGCGCACCACGCCCCGCCTCCGGCGCCCCGCGGCCGCCGCCGCGGCCGCCGGCGCGGCGCCGCCGTCGCCGCTGGACGGGCCCTCTGACCTGGAGTTGCTCGGCCTGCCCACAGACGACGCGCTGGCGTTCCGGTCCGCGCGCGGCGCGTGGGGGCGGCGCGTGCGGCAGCTGGCGGCGGAGGGGGGCGGGCTGTGGGAGGACGCGGCGGCGGTCGACCCTGAGGGCGCAAGGGGTGAGCTGCGTGTGTGTGCGTGCGTGTGTGTGTGTGAGTGTGTGTGTGAGAGAGAGTGTGAGAGAGTGTGTGTGTGTGCGTGTGTACGTGTGTGTACACATGTGCGTGTGTGCGTGCGTGTACGTGTGAGTGTGTGCACGTGTGTGTGTGTGTGTGTGTGTGTGTGTGTGTGCGTGCGTGTGCGCGTGTGTGTGTGTGTGTCGAGTTGGCGCGGGCGTTCTGCTACCTGCTGGCTTGGAGGTGGTCTGCCTGCGTGCCTTGTTGGGTGATTACGGGGCTGCTCTGATCCCGCGTCCGAGCTGCATCGCACTTCGAATGCGGCTTGATCGGTGCGCTTGTCGGCATGCGTTTGTGGCGTCCCGACATCCAATTAAGCAACGTACGCGGCGGTCGGCGCCCCGCGTCCCTGCCACACCAGACGCCTCGCCCCTCGCCTCTTCGCGCCGCGCGCAGGGCTACGCGCGCTGCTGTCGATCCTCAACGGCGACGAGCGCGCGCTGCGCGACGCGGCCGCCAACTGGGCGGAGCTCCTCTCGGCGCTGCTGTTCTGGCGCTACACCGACGCCAACCCGCAGCTGCACCTCGAGCAGCTGCTGGGCAGCGCCGCGGACCAGGTGGCGGCGGCGGCGGCGGGCGGCGCGGCGGACGCGGAGGACCAGAATGAGGGCTTCTTGGAGTTTCTGAGGGAGGTGAGGCGCACTCCCCCAAACCCCTAAACCCTGGATCCTAAACCCTCGCTGAAAACCTTGACCCCTTGTTGATCGACTGCCATCCACGACAATGTGGGGCCCTGTGGGAGGGCGAACCGCGAGGCTGCCCTTCTGTCGAGGGCGCATGACCCCTCTAGTAGTTGTTGTCAGCCGCATTGCAGCGGCGATGACGGCGGCGGCGCCCGGTGCTCCTCGGCTGCCGGCCCTCTTCACACTGTGTGCATCCCGCACCCATCAGGGACCAACATGCGCCGACATCTCCCTATGTGCGCCTGCCCAGCACACCTCGTCTCCCTCCCTCGCCCCCGCCTCGCCCCCAAAACGCCAGCTGCTGCTGCTGGCGTCGCAGCTGGAAGTGCAAGGGGTGGTGCGGCTGACCACCAACTCGCCCTACTGCGGCCTGTGGTTCGTCGCCCACGCATACGACGTGCTGCGGGGGTACCCCAGGGCCGAGGCGCTCTTCAGCCGCACGCTGCCCCACCTCGGCTGTGACCAGGTGCGCTAGGGCCCAGCTGCTGCGCGCCACACGTGCTGGATTCGCCGGGCCGCCTCGTCCTCAGTCGGCAGCCGGCAGGGGTCCGGAGCAGTGGTGGGAGGCGCTGGATTCTCGCTGTTGACGAGGCGAGAGCGTTCTGCGGCTTCTACGTGGCGAGCTGATCGCATCACTAAAAGATCGCTGGGAGTGTCGCGCGAAGCAGCCGTCAGTTGCTGGCGACAAACTCAATCAAGCATGTGCTTGCAGACGTGCATATTCCGTGTGCGCGCCCGCGCACGCATACACACACACTTACACATACACACACACATCACATCACACACACTCCACACACACACACACACGTATGTTACACACACATATATTACACACACATCATATCACATCACACACACCACGCAGGCCGAGATGTACACGCTGCACTATGTCGAGACCCTCACGGCCTCTGACGGCACCTGGCAGGTGGGCAGATGCTGGACTGCTGCTTTGCGTGCTCACGGCCGTCGTAGTGCCGCGCGCAGGGGCCCTGATTGAGCATTTGATGTGTCGCACGCGATGCGGTCACCTGAGTTTCATGCTTTGACACGCTGCTGGTTTGGGTGATGTAAATCAAGCTGTGCAAAAAGCACACACATACGTGTCCACAGCATCTGCAGACCACAACGCCCGCTGCGGACACACACACACACACACACACACACACACACACACGTGTGCGCGCACGCTTGCACGATTGCCAATACCGCGCAGGTCGCGGCTGAGTACCTTGCGTGGTGTCCTGTGTACGGCGCCGACGCGACCGAAGCGCTGCTGGCGCGCCTGCCGGTGAGGGCGACCGTGCCAGAGCGCGTGCAAGCTGCGCGGGCAGTTTGGCGAGGCGCGGCTGCGCTGCGTGCCGGGAGAGCATTATGCTGGGCTGTGCTGGGGCGCCGCCCCGACAGCGCCTCCGTTTGTGGCGCCTGGTGCCGCGGCCCCGGGCGCCTCCTTGAAGATTGGGTGCTTTCAGGACCCAAACACCTGCACTGATCCTGGAGCCGCCACCCTGCGTCCGCCCCCTCGCCCGCACCGCGACCGCGCGCGCGTCCACCCCTTGCTGTCCTGCTGCCCCCGCCGCCCCCTGCCACCCTCAAACCCGACACTGATCTCATAAATTTTTATTTTCGGCGCAATCAAACATGCAGTTCTCCATTGATGACGAGGCGGCGGCCCTGAAGGCCCTCGCCCTGTGCGACCGCCACGGCCTCTCCGCCGCCGCGCGCGCGCTCTGCGGCCGCCTCGCCGCGCGCGCGGCCGAGGCCGGCCTGCCCGGCGCGGCGCTGCGGTGGGCGCTGCGCGGCGGGGACGGCGCGCGGGGCGCGGCGCTGGTGGCGCCGGTGGTCGCTAAGCTGCGGGAGCAGCTCGAGGAGCGGGTGGGTGGCAAGATTTCAACCAGTGCCCCAGCAGTTTGCTAGTTTTCGTATCTGACTCTCTCTGATTCTCAGCCCGTTCGGCCGCGATCATGCTTCCATGACATCGCCCTTGGGGTTGTTTTGGCCCTCGCATTGCACGGCCCCATCCTCCGCAGCGTCCGGGTCGCTTTGCTGCATAGGCTAGGGCGGGGCCCCGGGCTGCGGCACCACCTCATCCTCCTTGCCCGCCGCGAGCGAGGCCCTAACCGCCCCAACCGCCCCAACCGACGCAGTCCGGCGGCCCCGACGCGGCGCCCCTGGACCTTCCGGAGCTTGATGAGCTGGCGCCGCTCCTGGACTGCCTCCCGCCGCTGGCTGGTTACGACGCGTCTTTGGCTGCAGCAGATGACAAAGGCGGCGGCGGCGCTTCCGCGGGGGAGTTGCTGGCGTCGGGCGCAACGCCCTCGGCCGCCGCGGCCGCGGCCGCAGCACGCCGGCGGCGGGCGCGGCACCAGCTGGCCAGCGGGCCGGCGGTCGCGCACGCTGAGCTGCAGCTGCTGCGCGGCTGCCTGCGGCTGCAGGGCGCGCTGCGGGCGCTCGCGGCCGCGCAGGCGGCGCAGGCCGCAGCCGCGGGCGAGCGGCACAAGCAGCAGCGGCGGCGGCTCGAGGGCGGCGCCGCTCCTGCCACAGCAGCGCTGCGTGCGGCGTATCAAGCCGCTCGGGCGCCTGTGATGGACCTGCTGGGTCTTCCGCTCGCGCCGCCCCCGCTGCGCCTGCCGCTGCTGCGGCACGCGGCGCCGCTGCTGGAGAGCGCGCACGCGCCGTTCTCGCGGCGCGACGTGCAGCGGCTGCTGCAGGTGCTGGGAGCGTCGCTCGCCGCGCGGGACGCGGCGCGGTGCGAGGGGGTCCCCGCCGACAGCGGCGAGGGCGGCGGGTTTGCCGGAGATGCTTGGGCAGAGGGCGGCGGCGGCGGCAGTGGGCAGGGCGGGGTCGGGGACGTGCGGCTGGCGCTGGCACGGGCGCTTGCGCGGGCGCACGTGCGGGAAGCTTCTGCGGAGGCGTGACGCGGGCGGCCCTGAGTGCGGCGCGCCTCTGGGGCGCTCTTCTGGTGTTCCGCCGGGCGAGCCTGAACGCGTAATCACTTTTGTGCAATGCTGTCAAGAAGCTTTTGATGTGGTTTCTTGTACATCAGCCTGTAAGCCCGCCTTCAGCCGGATTTTGGCCAGGCTGCCAGCCCTCAAAGCTTACAGCTGCTGCTGTGATCTTGAGAGGCCATAATGTCACATTCAGATCATGAGCGCATCACAAACCAAATCATGGGAGTCGGGACGCAAGGCCTGCACATCACCACACACCCAACCAGCAACCGAGGCGACGGCCGCGGCCCGGCCCCGCGCGTGCATCCTGCACAAAAGTGCGCCGGCCAGCGCTAAACAGCAACAATGGCAGCGGCCGCGAGCGGCGGGGCCGCGGCGGCGTGATCGCGCCGCGGCCCCGCCCGCGGCGCACGCTGCGTGGCCCCCAGAAGCTTCCCAGCGGAGGCCCCAGAAAATCACTTCTCCTCAGCTGCGGCCGGCTGCGGCTCGGCGGCCTCGAGCGGCGGCAGGTCGTCGTCATCGTCGTCCTCGTCGCTGTCCCCCTCGCCGCCGGGCCCCCCCGCGGCGCCGCCCATGCTGGCCATGAGCTTCTCCATATCCATCCCCGGCGGCAGGCCGCCCATGCCGCCCATGCCGCCCCCCCCAAGCCCGCCGCCGCCCATGCCGCCGAGCATAGACGCAAAGTCCATGCCGCCTGGGGGCCCGCCCATGCCGCCGCCCATGCCGCCCATGCCGCTCATGCCGCTCATGTCTATGTCGTCCGCCGCATCGTCGTCCGAGTCGACCCACTTGTCCCAGTCGACCTGCCCGGCGGAAGGGCGATTGCAGGGCGGCGGGGGTGCGCGGGCCTGCAAGGCGCTCCCGTTGAGGGGGGAGGGGCGGCCGGGACCCCAGGGCTCTGCCAGCGCTGATTGTCAGCTACAGCCCTGCGAACGCGCCCAGTAGCCCCGCCCCTCGCCCGCCTGCATCCCACTCCGATGCCCAACGCTTCACGGCGCCCCGGGTCGGCGCGACGAGAGGCATGGGCGGGACGGGAGGCATGTACTCTCCCGGCCATAACGCGGCACGTCGCATGCTGGCCGCACGCAGGAACGGCACGGGGCCGAGCCCGGGCGGCGTCAGCATCCACCGCTCTCCTGCAATCCGCAGGCCCACCTTGATGTGCTTGTCCCCCTTGGACGACTCCTTAGTCAGCCTCGGCCAGCTGCCCTCCTCGTTCTTCTCTAGCACAAGGAATATGTGGCGCGGCAGAGTGTTGAACTTGGACTGCTCCTTATCCACGCCAGCAAAAAGTTGGAGGTCCAGGGAGTATTCGGTGCCGGAATCGGACGCGGTGCCAGAGAACGTGAGCCGTGACTGCTTGCCGTCGTCCTCGCTGGTGATCTCCAGCTTGGGCTCTGCGGAACGGCGGCGGGCGTGCGGCGGGAGGGGGGGCTTTTGTTATGGCCACCGGGCACTCCCGGGTGGTGAGAAGGGCGCGGTGGCGTGCAGGAGAGGGGGGGCGGCGGAGCGGCGCCATGCAGCGCTGTGCAGCGCAGCTTCCGGACAGGCTCGTAGCTGGCGGTGCAGCGCGAGCAGTATAATCTGCTGCTTGATCCTAGCTAAAAGCGACTCGTGCCGCGCCTAAACAGGTTCCAGATCCCAGCGCCCGCGCACCCTTCACATCCTGCACGTCTATCGTGAGGTAGACGCAGTGAGGCCGCTGCGCCCAGAGAACGTTCGGTGTTTTCGCCATGGCGCTGCCTGCTGAGACCAGGACCGCTTTCGGGATCGTTCTGGAAGTCCTGATCTGGAGCGCGTGCGGTCGAGTGACGTTTGCTCACGTTGGGTACTCCTACAATCCACGCATAATAGTTTGCTCCGCAACAGCCTGTGCTGCTGCTTTGATCGCCCGCCAACGTGAGCCGCCGCACAGCTGCCGTGCTGGGGTCGGGAAGCTTCCCAACTTCCAAGCCTGGACCACCGCCACAGCTTTGTCAGCGCTGGTGAGGCTGTTGCCCTTGAACGCTGTCCTCAACCTGAGTGCCAGTCGGATAGCAGCCGCCGACATGTAGGTGAGGGGTTCATTCAACGTAATGCGGCGCTTACAGATGCCGGTTTGCCGCCAGCGCATGACGACTTGGACCGGGTGCCTGTTGCTGAAACAGCAGCAGGCCGCGTCTCACGCGCGCCGGTGCCGCGAGCAGCTGTGGCTAGAGCAAGATGGAGCCGTCATTACCGCAAAAACGACGCGCCCGGCCCGGAGGCGGCTGTGATCGGATAGGCGTGCGTCGCGCGCACGGCCGTGAGCCCGCGGGTGCTTGGTTAACCAGGGAGTTTTGTTCGCCAGGCCGACGGCATCGCTGCAACCGCGGCCTTGGCACGCAGCGCAGCCCGACGGCCGCGCCCGGACGGGCCGCGATCCGAGACGACGCGCGCAGCGCCGCACTGCCCGCCGTCGCGGGGCGAGGTTGCAGTTGCGAACCCATAATCAAGCGCCGCGGTGGCAGGGCTGAGGGGTGCGCGACAGGGGCGGCGGGGTCCAAGGGTTCGCAACAGAACAAAACACAGTGCAGGTCGCTGCAAAGGGCCGGGGCCTGCTGCCGCAAGGCACGGGGGCTGGCCGGCTGGCAGGCTGGGGGGCGGGGTGAGGGTTGCGCAACCGCACCTCGGACTGTGAGGATCAGCGCAGTCGATACGCGCGGGAGAAGGGGGGGGGGGCGCCGGCAGGGGTTGCGTGCATGGTGTCCGGCCGCTACACCGCGCGCCGCCGCAGCAGGTCACGCCACCAAAATCGACCCTTGAAGTGGGGTTTCCGACGAATAGCCACGAGACGAGTGCAGAGCGGTGTGGAGGGAGGGGGGAAAAGGGGGAACCCCTGCGCGGCCCGACGGGGGTGACGGATGCCGCTCGGTGGCTGGCCTCGCCGCGCCGTAGCGCTCGGCGACGGGCTGGCTAACCTGCAGCCTGTGCTCCCTCTCCGCAGCTTCGGTGCCGCGGGCGGTGTGGGGAAAGGGCGAGCAGCGGCGGAGGGCACAATCCAGCACCCAGGGGCCCCCCGAATCAAACAGGGCGCAAGCAAGCGCATGGAGGGGCGCCTGCGCACGCGCGCGCGGAAAGCCGTGTGGCAGAGGGGGGCGCGCCGCACGCGCGGCGAGGCGGGGTTGAGTGAGGGCTCGAGGGAGCGGGAGGAGGGGTCAGGTGTCCGTTCCATGGTTCCAGGTGTTGTAGGTATTGTGTAAATGTATATGCACGAGATGGCTGACGGCGGTGCGCAGCCGCTTTGTTGGTGTCCCTTGTCAGTCCTGCCCCCCCCCCTATTCCATAGCGCAGCCGCGGCCCCAAAATCGGCCGCGCCGGCGGCCCGCCCGGCGGCCCGCAGGGGTCCCAGGCGGCCGCCCCGGCGTGCCTCGCGCCGCCTGGCCGCCGGCCCCGGCTGGGACCCGTCGCGGCGCCGCCGTCGCGGCTCCAGATCACATCACATCACATCACGGAGCAGCCGCAGTCCGAGGTTGGGTTGTAGTTGCCCCGCGGCCGCAGAACGTCGAGGATCTCGGGGACCCCCGCCTTGCGCATCTCGTGGACCCGCTGCAGTATCGAATAGAATGAGGGCCGCTTTGCGGGGTCCTGGTTTCATCAAAATGAGGGCCGAGGTGATGAAAGCGGTGTGAGGGCATGGGGGCGAGGGCGTGGGCAAGAGATGGGGGAGCGGGGCCGGCCGCCTCGCGGGCCCCGGCGCGCCGACGGGGCCGCGGGCGGCGGCCGCGTCGGGCCGGAGCGAGGGGCTGCGG
>NW_014011673.1:0-3643 GCF_000611645.1 Monoraphidium neglectum
CCCATATCGCCCTCCCTCTGCATTCGCACCTCCATGGCGCGCTCCCTGCAGGTGTGCTGGTTGAACAGCCCCAGGCTCATGCACGCGTTGCACTGCATGCAGTGGAAGAAGTCCACCCCCAGCCCCTGCCCGCGCCGGCACACGTTGCAGAAGGGACAGTGGTAGATGCTGCGGCCGGGCTCGTCGTCAAACAGGTGGCAGATGGAGCAGTAGTAGCGCGCCATCGACGCGCCGCAGGCCGCGCACGCGCCGGCGACGGGCTGGCGGGCGCCGCACTCCATGCAGGCCATCTCTGACACCGCGTAGCGGTCCATCCGGTGGTCGGACACCTCGTCGTGGCACAGCCTGAGCCAGGTGGGAGATGTGTGTGTGTGTGTGTGTGTGTGTTGGGGGGAGCACTTGTCAAGAGCGGAATGGGTGCTGCGAGCTGAGGGCCGAACAGGGCTACGGAGGGGCGAGCCAGAAGGGGGGTGGGACAGGGGTGCGAGCGGGGATTAGGGCCGCGCTGGCGCCGGCAAGGGTGTAAGGGGGGAAGGAGGGGATTGAGCGTGGCGGAGCGGCCAGGAGGCGGCATGAGGGGCGGTCGGTAGGTGCATGCGTCCCTGAGCATCAGCCGGGTCAGCCAGACACCGCGGCGCAGAGCAAGCACTGGGCTCGCCCGGCAGGGGCCCGCTGAGCGGCCCCTGCCACGGCAACCCTGGAGCGGCCCGACCCCCACCTGCACGTGTGCACCTCGCCGCAGCAGGGCGCGACGAGCCGCGCGCTGCGGCGGTAGTGGCGGCAGCCCAGCACGCCCGCGGCCTCGTCGTGATACGTGCGCGCGTGCCGCCGCCGCGCCGGCGCGGGCGACGCGACAGCTGCCGCCACTGCCGCCCGCTGCTGCTGCTGCTGCCCCTGCCCTTCGCCCTCCCGCTGCTGCTGCTGCTGCTGCTGCTGCTGCTGGTGCCGCTCGTGGAGCTGGCCCGCGCCGGCCGGCAGCGTGAGCGCCGGCGCCGCGGGGGGCGGGGAGCCGGGGCGCGGCGCGACCTGCGGCGTGGCGGCGGGCGTCCCCTTGGCGCGCATGCGGCGCTGGTTGGCCACGATGTACCTGCGGCACGCACGAGGGGCGCGGCGCATGAGGTGAAGACGTCCCAGACCACTGGCGTTCAGGCGGCGCTACGGTGGCAGCTAGAGGGTTCGAGGGCCACTGATTCCACGATCAGCAGTGCGACACCCCGCCCTGCCTGCGCCCACCCGCGGTACCCTGGCCCCCGCCCGCGGCGCCCCGGGCAGCGCTGCACTTCTGGCACGTCCCCCACTGCCGCCGCCCAGATCGCGCCCCAGATCACCAGATCACGCCCCCACCTTGACACCATGATGTTTTGTATGAGATACGCCTTGCGCTGCGGCTCCAGGCTGGGGTCGTTGCTGACGCGCCGGATCGCCGCCTCCAGCTGCTTCTGGTTGATGTTGAAGATCTCCTCCCAGCCAGGCCGGTAGCTGCTGCTCTCCGCGACGGTCCCGCTCGCCTCCTGCAGCTGCTGCGGCGCCGCGCGGCGCCGCGGCGCGCCGCTGGCACCGGCGCCGCAGCCCGCGCAGCCGCCGCCGGCGGGCGGGGAGGCGGCGGCCTCGGGGCCGTCGTCGGGCGGCGGCGCCGCCACCAGGTACTCCGCAATCTCCGCCAGGCTCGAGTCCAGGTCAGCCCTCCGCCGCCGCTCCTGCTCCTCCCCCTGCTCCTCCTGCTGCTCCTCCTGCTGCTGCCCCGCCGGGGCGGCCGCCGCCGCCGCCGCACTGCCCCCGCCGCCGCCGGCCGCGCCGGCCGTCATGGTCGCGCCCAGCCACCGGTCAAAGCTCGTGTTGCGCGTCGCCGCCCGCAGAGATTCCATCATGGCCCCCGCCTCCTCCTCCGAAAACGACCCGGTCACCCACGGCAGCAGCGCCTGCAGGACTTCCGCGCCTGTGCGGCCGATGATGACGCCGACCAGATGCTGCTGCTCCTCAAATGTGAAGTGCTCCGCGAACAGCGGCCACAGCTCGGCCTCCTCCGCGCGCACGTGAGTCTCAAGTGAGGCCCTGACAGCGGCGCACATGCGGCGCAGCTGCAGCACAAGCTCCCGCACCTCCTCCACGTCATCGCCGCCGCTGGCGGCGGCGGCGGCGGCGGCTGCGGGCGCCGGGGCTGGTTGCGAGCCCGGCTCGCCCTCCGCGGTCGGACCTGCGGCCTCTTGCTGCTGCTGCTGCTGCTGCTGCTGCGGGTGGTGTGTGCCCTGGGGGCCGCCGCGGCGCAGGGTCTGCTGCATCTGGGATATGATGGCCGCCAGGTCAGTGAAGAGGTTCTCCTCCTGCGGGGCGGGATTAGGCAGGCAAAAAGAGCGGGAGGTTCAAAATTTGAATGGCGTTTGAGGCGCACGGCCAAGGCGGGGTGGGCCGCGCAGGAGCACGCGGCGCCACGCGCGCGGCAAGGGGAATTGGGAGGTGCCGCGGCTGCGGCCGCGGGCGGCGCGTCGCGCGAGCGGCGGCGCCTGCCTGCTCGTGGTCCAGGGTGTATGCGTGGCTGACGTTGTGCAGCGCCTCCTTGGACTCGAGGGCCGGGAACACAATCTCGTCCTCAGACCGAGAGTGCGCCCTGCGGTGGGGTGACGGGGCAGCGGGGCAGCGGTTGGCATGGGGTTTGGAGAAACAGGAGGGGGTGAGGGGACAATGTGAGGTTGGAGGCAGGGGCGGGTTGGAACCAGGGGAGAGTTTGGGGATAGCGTTCTCGTCGGAGGCAGAGAGCGGCGGGCTGCACTGTGGCTGGGCAGAAATACCCAGCGGCGCGAGCGAGCATGCGACTGCACCGGCGGCTCGCAATTTGGCTGACGGTCGCCGGGCCATGCCCGCAACCTCGGGCCCACACACCTGTAGATGCCCCACAGGAACTTGAACCGCCCGTCCAGCTGCTGCAGCGCCGACGAGTACCGCTGCCGGAACGCCGCCCTCTCCGCGGCCCCGCCCTCGTCTTCCGCGTCGCCGCCGCCGCCGCCATCGCCCGCCGGGCCTGCGAAGACCGCCGCCTCCAGGTCTGCCGCGTCGGCCTCCAGCTGGCGCAGCTCCTGGCGCAGGGCCTTATGGAATTGAAAGATGTGGTCTATGGGGCTGACCCCGCAGCCGGCCTGCCGCTGCTTGATGACGCCAAGGGGAGACGGCGGCGGCGGCGGCGGCTGCTGCTGCTGCTCCTGCTGCGGCGCGGCAGCCGACTGAGAGGGCGCGGCGCCCGGCGCGCAGGCGTGGGGCGAGGCATCGCTCGGGCTGCCGCCGCACGCGGGAGCGTCCGGCGCTGACGTGACAGGCTCCGCCGGGGCCGCGGCGGCCGCGTCTGCAACAGCCAGCTCGTGCGCACAGCCGGCGCGGCAGACCGCCTGCTGCTCTTCCAGCCACCGCGGCTTCCGTGGCTGCTCCTCCGCTGCGCCGCCGGCGCCTCCGCCGCTCCCGCCGCCGTCGGCGCTGCTGAGGCGCGGCCGCTTGCGCGGCGCGGCGCCGTCCGCGGGCGCACCGTCCAGCGACGCCACCCTCAGGCTGCACGTGTCGTTCATGAACAGCCCCGGATCATCAGACCCCCCCTGCTGCCCCTCCTCCCCGCCGCCCCCACTCAGGCTGCCGCTGCTGTCGCTGCCCGCCGCGCCGC
>NW_014011673.1:4109-8338 GCF_000611645.1 Monoraphidium neglectum
GCACGCAGCCGCAGCGCCGGCGGGCGCCCCGCCTGCGGCGCCGGGGCCCCAGCGGCCGCGCTCCGCCCAGCGCAGCAGCAGCTCCACCACTTGCTTCTCAGAGTCTGGCGCCGCCATGCGCAGGCTGGAGATCAGCCCCTCCGCATCCGTTGATGACATCTTCGCCACCAGCCAGGGCATCACCCTCTCCAGCAGCCGCAGCGGCATCGCCCGCAGCGTCCGCCACACCATCGCGCGCTGCCGCTCCGGCGCGAGCGCGGCTGCGAGCAGCGGCAGCACGTCCGCCTCCTCGCGCCGCATGTGGACCGAGATCGCCGCGCACACGCGGCGCGCGGCGCCGACGAGCTGGCCCAGCATGCCGCCGGCCTCGCGGCGCCCGCGGCGCGCGAGCGCGCGCACGTCGGCCAGCAGGCGCCCCAGCTCCTCAAACAGAGAGACCTCCTCCGCATGCTCCCGCTGGCAAGTGCCGCACGCGACGCGCGCCGCGGCCTGCAGCGCGGCGCCGGCCGCGCCGGCCGCCCCCGCGTCGCCGCCGCCTTGGCTGAGGCGCATCACCTCCGGGAACATGACCTCCTCTTCGCTGTGGGTGTGGAACGCGCACACGCTGCGCAGGAAGCGGTGGCGCTCGACGAGGCCGGCGAGCTGGCCGGCGCCGACGCCGCCGGGGGCGGCCTGCAGGGCGGCTGCCTCGGTGGCGAAGGCCTCGAGGGCGCCCATGATGCTCTCGTGGAACAGCACGATGCCCTGTGTGTGTGTTTTGTGCGTGTGTGTGTACGTGCGCGCGCGCGTGTGTGTGTGTGTGTGTATGTGCGCGTGCATGTGTATGTTGTGTGCGTGCGTGCGTGCATTTGTATGTGTGTGAACATGTATTGTATGTGTGTGTGCATGTGTTGTGTGTGTGCGCGCGCATGAGTGTGCGAGTGAGTGTCTGTGCACGTGCGCATGTGCATGTTGAGCGCGCGCAGGTGGGGGAGGGACGGTGTTGTGTGCATCTCAGGCCTTTTCAGCGCGGCGCGAGGCTCAAGCGCAGGCCTGGGCAATCAAGCTGCCCCCAAAATTGGTGATGGCGATCCAACCACAGCCCAAACGCACCCATGATGCATCCATCCCCGCAAGCCCGACAGCAAACGCACCTGCAAAGGCGGCCACGCCTCCTGCGCCGCCGCCGCGAGCTCGCCCGCCGCGCCGCCTGCAGCCTCCCCCACGCCATCCGCCGCCGCCGCCGCCGCCGCCGCGGTCGCGATCGCCCCCACCCCGCCCGTTGCTCCTGCCGCAGCCCCTGCCGCCACCGCCGCCGCCGCGCCCGGCGGGCTGAGCCAGGCGGCCAGCAGCTGCAGCAGCAGGTTGTCGGGCACGACGTCACCCAGGTGACCCAGCAGCTGCTGCAGCTCCCGCGCCGGCACAGCGGGCCGCAGCCACGTCACCACGCGCTCAACCGTATCCAGCGGGATGCAGTACAGGAACTGGGCAACCAGCTCCGCCTGCTCTGGGTGCGAGAAGTGCGCCAGTAGCAGCGGCAGCAGCTGCGCCTCCTCCTTGGCGAGGTGCTTGCGCAGCGTCGTGTGGATCGCCTCCACCTTGCAGACCAGCTGCCGGACTGTCGCGGCGCGCGCGGCGCCGGACTGCGCGACGGCGCCGCCGAGGAGCTGGCCCAGCTGCTCGAAGAGGTACTCCTGGCGGAAGCCGGGGGGGCGGTCGCAGGGTGCGGTTGCGGTCGTGGCGCATCAGCAAATTGCGGGTGTGGCGCGGGGCCGCGCCGGCGCCCGGATGGGGAGCCGCACGGGGGCATGCAGGCGTGATTGCCGCAGCCGCAGCGCCTACTAGCGGAATTCTGCGGCCGCGCCCCTGCCTCGGCACCCAGGCCGCGGTCGCGTGCCCGCGGTCCCGGCGGAGGTGGGCGGCCATGGCACAAGCCCCGCAAGGCCCCGCACCTCGTCTTGGTGCTCAACGCTGTACGCGGAGGTTACATTTTTGACTTTGGAATCCAATGCCGGGTATACGACCTGGGGGAGGCAGCGGTTGGGGCGAGGGGATAAGGCGTACGCCAGGGCGTGGGCGCGTGCGCGCGCGGCGCGCGCGCATGGCAACTACGTGCTAGGCGCACGACGCTGGGCGGCGCGGCCCATGGGGGGTGCGGGCTGCGCGGCTGCCTGATGGGTGTGCGCCTGAGCGCCTCACCTCATCCTCGACGGCGCTGTGGTACTTGTAGACCTGCTCCAAGAAGCGGTAGCGCTCCTTGAGGCGCAGCAGCGCGTCCACCTCCTCGCCCTCGCCGCACGCGTCCAGCGACAGCACGGTGGACGAGAGTGCATCCAGCTCGGCCCGAATGGCGTCGTGAAGGTGATTATACAGGAATAGCACGGGAGCAGGGCTGCTGCTGCTGCTGCTGGCGCCCGCCTTGGTGGGGAGCGTACGGCCATCGCATTCAGGCATAGCCAGCGCCACCATAGCCGCCATTTGCTACTGGCGGGCTGTCGCCTGGCGACACTGTGCTCCCAACTGCTTGTCGCGCGTGATCTCACAAAACTGGCAGCATGATGTGTACACCACCAACACAGTGCACCGCGATGGATGGTCAAAAGAGCGAAACATTGCACTCATAGGGTCCACTCACACACTAGGCACGCGCGAAATTCTGCAGTGGGTAACTCCATTATCGGGTGACAGTCGTCGACTCCTGTGGCATGGAGACAGACGTAGACTTTCGAAATCCTTGAAATTATTCATCAACATCTATATCACGATCAACCCGACCTGCACAGATCGCTGGTTGGACTGGTCGCGGGGCTCCTAATCTGCCCAGGCGCCGCATGGAGCGCCTGCGGCCTGCAGGTGGAGGCTTGTATGGATGGAGAATAACCTGCAGGACCAGGGGCGCGGTCGCGCTGCCTCGTACGGTGCGGCACCAGCAGCATGGGACTTGGCCGCCGCCGCAGCACACTCAAATTGTGTGCCTCTCACCTTGTTCTCCCAAGCATCGGCGATTAGCAATGCAGCTCCGTGGGAGCGCACCAGGCGGTATGCATGCCAGGAACCTGCAAAATCCATATTGCTTGTACTGACAGTCAAAGCTGTCGATGCGCGCGCTCGACACAGGGCGCAGTAGGTAATGTCGGGCCCACGCGACGGCGGCGGCGGCTGCCCACACTCCCCAACACCCCTGCGGCGCCGCCCGCCGGGAGCGCGCCCCAGCCCTGGCCTCAGGCCCCGGCCCCGCAGCCGCAGGCGGTGCCAGGCGCGCCGCTGCAGCAGCAGGAGCGTCCCGAGGAGCACCACGGCCCACAGTGGGGTCAGCCGACGCTGCAGCCGCAGCCGCCAGCTGCCCCGCAGCAGAGGCCCTCTCCCAGGCTGCCGGCGCGCCTGCCCCCGCCGCCCGTGAGGCGGCCGTCCACAGGGGCCGGCGACGGCCCCGCGCCAGCGGCGGCCGCGCCAGCTGCCCCGCCTGCTGCGCTCGCTGCCGAGGCCGCGCCTGAGCCAGGTGTTGTGGCAAGTTTGATTCAGGGCGGGGGAGAACAGTATCTCGATGAAGCTGCTGGCACGACTGCCGGGCTCGACAGCGGGACGGCCGACGCGGTAGCTGGAGCCGCCTCGGATGGCGTCGGCGCGGCTCCCCAGGCTCAGGCGCAGGCAGCGGGCCCCGCCGCAGACCCGGCATCGGCCGAGGCTGCGGGCGCACCCAACGGCGAGCCGCCCGCAGGGGAGGCCGCCGCGAGCAGCAGCGCCGCGCCGGCCGCTCCAGCCCGGCGGGGCCGGCGCCCCAAGGACTCCAGCGCCAGCGACAGCGGTCCCGACGACGCGGCAGCAGAACCCGCCAAGCGCGCCCCGCGGCGCCGCCGCACGGCCGCTGCCGCTGCAAGCGGAGCCAGCGATGAGAGCGAGCCGGCCGGCACCGGCGGCGGCGCCTCTGACGGCGGCAGTGACGCCAGCAGTAGCGGGGCTCAAGCTCCGACGCAGCAGCAAGTTGTCGCCACTGAGCGGGCCAGCAGCAGCGGCGGCAGCAGCAGCAGTGGTGGCGGTAGCAGTGGTGGCGGCGACGGCCGCAGCGACGCGGCGCTCGCGGCGACCAGCGGCCGCGCTGCCCCAGCGGGCGGCAGCACGGATGGGCCCAGCGAGCAGAGCAGCGGCCTGGGCGCCCGCCTGAAGCTCTTGAACCGCTTGAAAAAGGGCCAAGCAGTGAAGGGCGCCCCCGCCCCTGCCCCCGCCCCCGCGGGTGCAAGCGGCAGCGGCGG
>NW_014011673.1:8470-11072 GCF_000611645.1 Monoraphidium neglectum
CCCCGCCCCTGCCCCCGCCCCCGCGGGTGCAAGCGGCAGCGGCGGTGGCGCCGAAAGCTCCGGCGGGCCGCGGGCGGCGGCGCCAGCATACACCGCGTTTGGCGGCAGGGTGCAGCAGGAGGCCACCGGTGATTGGTCCCTCAAAGGCTTCGACTCTGAGCTCCGAGCGCTGCGAGAGCGGCTGCCCTTTCTGCAGCAGCGCCTGCGCACCGCCGTGAAGGCGGAGCAGGCGGAGCAGGCGCGGGAGCTGCGGCAGCTGTATGCCACCAGCAGCCTGGAGCGGCTGCGGCAGGACGGGGTGCTGCTGCACCCGCTGCGCGCGGCGCCGCACAGCGTGGAGCTGGGGCAGATGATCTGGCGGTTGACCGGGGTCAAAGCAGAACGAGACCTGCCACAGCACAAGTTCAAGGTACATGGCTGCCGCGGCCACGCATGTCTCTCTCTGTTTTCTGATGCCTTTTTTCACAACGGGTCTGTGGCAATAGAGATGGAGCAGCCACAAAGCCAGGCATGATGACATGAACTCTCGACCTGTCTATCTGACTGCCAGAAGGCGGCCGAGGCGCCGTTGCTGCCACGGTTGCTGGTGGCTTCACCGGCGACGCGACCGGACCCTGCCCGCGGCCTGCAGCCCGTCGTTTTGTGTGACCGATCTCATGTCGCCGTCATACTCACCACAGGCGGGCGATAATGTGCTCATACGGCGGCAACCAGCAGACGGCGGCACGGTGGGGTCCCTCGCCGAGCAGGGCTGCCCGGGGCCGCTCGCCCGCCAGCCGAACAAAATGCGACGCCCTGCCACCGTCCGAGCTGGGGCCAACGCTGTTCGATTCCAACGGTACCCTCCTTCCCTTATTCTCCAATCTCCCCCCCCCCTGTCCAGACCCCGCAGCAGCGGCGCGGCCGCGCCTCGCCTGGCGCCTCATTTGGCTCTGGCGGCTCGAGCTATGCTGACGAGGACGAGGATGAGGGGGAGGGGGCAGAGGACAGCGATTACGGGGAAGGGGAGGGGCGCGGAGGCGGCGGCGGCGCGGCGGCCCGAGGCCGCGCGCCCATCAGCGCCACGCTGCAGGTGCGCGGAGGCGCGCGTTCCACTTGTTGCTGAAGCCTCCGCGCCCCTGCGCTCTCCCCCGTCCTTTACTCTGCGAGCTGCGCGGGGCCGCTCGGCAGCGCGCGCGCGCGCGCGCCGCGGCCCTCTCCGCCACGGGCCAGTGCCGCGCATTGCCGCACGCTCCCCCTTAAGCCCCAGCGCAAGCCTGTAATTCCAGGTCCACACCCCTACCCCCTCCCCACCCCCAGGCGGTGCACAAGAAGTACCTCCTGGTGGCAATGGACAAGGAGGATTCAGACACCATGCAGGTGTTGACATATATCAGCGCACATATTACCATCGCCCGCGCCTCGTGCGTCTCGTGCTGCGGCCCGCCGGCCGCCGAATCATGCAGCCCCGCCGGCGCAGGCGGGTGCCCGCGCCCCAGCCCCCGCGCGCAATCAGTTTTGCACCCCCATTTCTTCACACTTCATGCGAAATATGCACGGCCTCAAATCGACGCGTTCCTTATCCAAACCATCAAAAGCAACAGAAATCTAAAATTTGCGTCAGCAAGGAAGGCCAAGAGCATGTGGCTTCACCCACAAACACGCCGCGCCCGCCTCGGCCCTTCCATCTCTTGCGCGCTGCAGGCAGAGGTCGCGGGCAGCCCCGCCCTGGCGCCGCCCGCGGACTGGCGGGTCGACCAGGCCGAGAACGACGTGGCGGCCAAGAGGCAGCTGGAGGCGATAGAGCGGCTCGGCAGCCTGCAGGTCCACCACCAGGGTTCAGGGGTTCCCAGCGCAGGCTCCACCAGGAAGGGGTTAAAGGGGGCGGGGTTCCTGATGTTCTGCGCGCATCCCCCTGGCCAAGTGGCGACCACTTGACAGGCGGCAGTGGCCTGGCTTGCAAAACTCCTGCCGAACCGAAGTGGGCCGCCGCGCGTCGGTTCCCCGGCTCGCCGCCTCCACTGCCTGGGCGGTAGTTTGAGTGCGAGGGCGGCCGGCGCAGGCCGACGCCCCTTGCGCTCCCCCACAATCTCCGGGGCGCCCCCACGCAACTGCTGCAAAGGCCATTCACCCCCACGCCCCGGCCGTCTCACCCGAGTCCGGAACCCCCGCCCTCTTGCCCACATCCAAAGGATAAGGAGCACGCGGCCTTCGAGCAGCTTGCGCGCTGCTGCACAGTCGGCTCCCCCCGCTCCGCTGACGTCGCGCGCGTCCCTCCGCTGTGGGTGCGCGACAAGGGCTGGCGCGCCGCCGCCAAGGCGCAGCTCGCGGCGCAGCACGGGCTGAACCGGTCGCAGCGCAAGGCGGTGGCTGACGCGATGATCGCGAGCGTCACGCTGTGGCAGGGGCCGCCGGGGACGGGCAAGACGGCCACGCTGCTGGCGCTCATTCAGGTGCTTGTGTGTGTGTGTGTGTTGTGTGTGTGTTCATGTGTGTGTGTGTGCGCGTGTGCGTGTTTGTGTATGTGTTTGTGTGTGTGTGTGTGTGTGTGTGTGTGTGTGTGTGTGTGTGTGTGTGTGTGTGCACGTGCGTGCGCACGCACGCGTGCATGTGCGTGTGCGTG
>NW_014011673.1:11461-12139 GCF_000611645.1 Monoraphidium neglectum
TGTGTGTGTGTGTGTTTGTTGTGTGTTGTGTGTGTGTGTGTGTGTGTGTGTGTGTGCGTGTGTGTGTGTGTGTGTGAGCGCGGGCTGGGGTGGCGCTGCTCCTGGTGGGGCCCGGCAAGCAGCTCCGCTTCTGCCTCCGCTCCTGCTGAGTCCCCGCCCGGCGAGCGAGCCCCCAGAGCGGTGGGTGCGAGCGGCGCAGAGCGCGCCCTCAGCAGCGCGTCGCGCCAACATGAGCCCGCGGCCCCCCGCCGCCCCCTCGCCTTCCGTCCAGGTGCTTGTCGGCGCCTGCAAGGGCGCGTTCTCATCCGCGCCGGCCAGCAAAGCGGCTGCCGTGGCAGCGGCCGGCGAAGAGAGTCATACGGCGGCGCGGGAGATGGCGCGCAAGCGGTGGAAGCAGATGGGGCCCGTGCTCGCCTGGTGAGGTCATGGGCCGGGCAGGGCAGATGCGGCCGGCCGCTGGTCCTCTAGAACAGCATGGATATTGTGTCGGCTGGCTGGTTGAGTTCTTTGTGCTCTCATTCGCATCCAAGTCGCTTCGCGCAGCACGGCAAGAGTCGCGAGGTCTCATCGCCGTTTGCTCCCTGCCCCTTGCACCTGCTGCCGCGCCACGCTGCCCCTCACGCACGCACCCATGCATGCACGCCCACGTGTCTACCTGCACGCCTCAAGGAATGCAGC
>NW_014011672.1:0-11148 GCF_000611645.1 Monoraphidium neglectum
ACCCCTCCCCGCCCCGCCGCCCCCAGGTCGACGCCAGCTGCGGGACCGGCCTGTTCACGCGCCTCTTCGCGCGCAGCGGCAAGTTTGACGGCGTGGTGGCGCTCGATTACAGTGAGACGATGCTGCAGCAGGCGCAGACCTACTTCAAAGACTCCCCAGAGCTGTCGGCCCCAGGGTGAGGGGCGCTCGATGCTGCCCACCCCAGGGCGGGCGTGGTCGCGAGTCCGGTTTGCAGCGGCGCGGTTTTGGGTGGACATATGGGGTGGAGCCTGCACCGCGGCAGGGGCCCTTGGGGCCGGAGCGCCGGCGAGTACGGCGGAGGTCGCGGCGCGGCCGCCGCCGCGGCGGCCGCTGCGCTCAGAGCGAGGCTCCGGTGCCTTGAGGGCTGCGCGTGGCCCGCTGAACCCTCCAGCTCCAGCGGCATAGTGACAGCATGCGGGACCTCTTCATAGCACCGCAACGGCGGCCTGCCCATACTGCCGCCAGCCACCTTTGTGCACTGGAAGCCTGCTGGGTCTGTCGAACCCGCTACGCCCTCGCTGACCGCGCTGATGTGGCACCTCCTCCCCTCCATCCAGGAGTTCGCCCATCGTGTGCGTGCGCGCGGACATCGCGCGGCTGCCGTTTGCGACGGGCAGCGTCGACGCGATCCATGCGGGCGCCGCCATCCACTGCTGGTGCGCCCCGCCCCCGGCGCCGTCCACCTGCGCGTGCGCGCGCGAGGGTGCGGCGCCATGCGGAGTGTTGATGGGCGCCCGCGCCGCGCCGCTCGTTGCGCGGGTTGCCCGCTTCCGGGCACGGAGGTCCTGAGGGGGTTGCTGCGAGCCCGCACACCTGGGCCTGCAGAACGCAGCTTCTCGCCCTCGCAGCCACCCCGTCCCTCGACCAGCCGCCCCCTTGGCCCCCACCCCCACAACGCACCCACTTCCCTGCCACCCACTTCCCACAAAACCCTAGGCCGAACCCCCAGGCGGCACTCGCAGAGATCAGCCGCGTGCTGCGCCCCGGCGGCGTGTTTGTCGCGTCCACGTTCCTCACGCCCTTCGCGCCCATCGGGGAGCTGCTCGGGGACGACACAGTGCGCCCGATCTCGCAGGTGCGCGGCGCGCGGGCCGGGTTCAGCTGGGAGTCTGTGGCGCGCCCGACTCGTTGGGGAGGGCCGCCGTGGCTGGGCGGCTGCGCGTGGATGAGGACCCGGGGTGGTGCATCCCAGGAAGCCATGTATGGTCGACAGGATCGCAGCTGTGCTTGTGCGCGGCTGCGGCGGCGCCGATGGACCTGCCGGCCGCGGAACGGCGGCCCGCGCCGGCGCAGGCGTAAATGCCTGGGGTGCGGGTGGGCCCAGGCGCCGCAGCAGCAACCGGTGCGGTGCGCCCGCGGGCGCCCGCCCCCTTGCGGCGCAGGCGCTGGAGCGCACGCCGTGGGCGCGGGGGCGGGCGGCGACGTACAGGCAGTGGGAGCAGGCAGAGCTGCGGGAGCTGGCCGGCCAGGTCGGGCTGGCCTGGCGCGGCTGCGTCCGTGCCAACAGGTTCATCCTGTTTGCTGCAGACAAGCCCTGGCTCGGCGGCAGCGGCGGCGGCAGGTGCTTATCTTTTCCTCGCAGCCGCCCCTTCGGCTGTGCACCTCGCGCCCACCCATGGCGTCCCTCAGCCAGGCCCGGGCCCCCATCGAGCCTCGTCAAAGTTGGCGCGGGCGGCTGACGGCTGCACACACTAATTCCAGCAGGCCCTGCCGGCTACCTCCCGCCTTCCGCCCTGCCCACCCAACCGCTTGCAACCACCCCCACCCCACACCACCCCTTTCCCCTCCGCCTCGCCAACCTCAGGCCCTGAACCCCTTCTCCGGCGCCAACGGCACCATCCGTTATTGGGACGAGGGCGAGCTCGTTGACCTGGTCAACTCTGTCGGCCTGGAGGGTTACGCCCGCGACCGCGCGCGCATGTTCGTGATGTTTGCAGCCACGAAGCCGGGCGGCGGGCGATGAGGCACACCCCAGCGTGCAATGCGGGCCAAGCGCTGCAACAGGCTGCCCTGTTTTTTCCCCTTGCTGCCCCGCGCTTGCGGCAACTGCTGTGAGCGCCGAAAGAGAGGCTGCACAACCGACAACCACCGCAATGCCAGCTGTGTTGACCCCTGCTCTAGCTGATGTAACGATGCTTGTCACCAGCACACCACAACCTGGCCGCCTTGCTTTTGCGCCTGCTTGCTGCTGGCGCGCCAGCCTGGCTGTGGCTTTACCTGCCCAGGTGCGAGTGAAGTTCCAGTGCTGCCAAGACGGGGGTTTGTCGTAAGACAAGGGTGCTGCAGCTGCAGCTTGCTAGGATGTGCAGCTCTCAGATGTACTGTGGCTCCACAGAGGGTGCACCTTAGTAGCTGTGAGCTTGTTGCAAGGTCCACTTCCCTTCATATGTATGCTCAGCAGCTCATATGCATGGGCTGAGTCAAGCGCTACTCCGCACACCAGCATGCATGCACATGGTCAGCAGGATCTGGTCTGCGGAGTAGCGGGGATCAGGTCGTTGCAGGACTTACTCTCTTTGTGCCAAAAACAACTTCACTGTCCCCCAAAACCGAGGGCGCGTGCACCAACAGGACCTGCGCTCAGCACGCCGCGCGCTCAGCCCAAGACCACTCGGAAGTGGCAATCGTTAACGTTGTGCAAGACGGTTTGCATGCAGGCTGTCGCATTCACCGTCCCTGCCATGCACAAGATGCCTTTGATCAGTTGCAGCTGGCTGCGTTTGAGCCTCTCCGGGCTTGCCAGCGCCAAAGTACGCGGTGCTTGGCGTGAAGGGAGTGTGGGTGGCTGTGTGCGCACCTCGGGCAACGAATGACTCCCCCTGGCGCGAAGCCAGGGGAGTGTGGGGATGTTGGGTGTTCATCTACAACAGCAGCCGCCGCGCGTGTGGGGGAATCGTGTGTGCACAGCCATGCTGTCTTGATAGACCCCGGCCGGCTGCCTGGAATAATCCAAGGGGTGCAAATGGACCGGACAAACAGGGAAGTGTTGGGGCGCCAGCAAGGAAGCTGCACGCATGCCTGCCGCCGTGAGCACGAAGGCTATGCCTTCGGCTTGGATAACAAAGCAGGCTGACCAAGGTCGAAGTGGGAGGGGGGTGGTGACCACACAGCCTGGCGAGTCACCCCATGAAATGTCTCTGCTGAGCACGTTAGATCCGCAAGTCACTGCCCTGTACCGCCGTCGCGGGCGGCTGGCCATGGCGGCGGGGCCGGACAGAAGGAAGCTGACGGTCTCAGGAGTGTAGCCGCGCCCGCCAGGGTGCGGCGCCAGGCCTGTACCCCAGGATTTAGGCCTTGGTCTGGTTGCCGGCGAACCACTTCACGCTCTGGGTGGCGGCGATCACGGCCGACGCCTCGGGCCACACGCCGGACGCGCTGATCTTGCCGGTGGTGTTGAAGAGGGCCTCAGCCTCGGCGGCAGAGGCGGGGAAGGCCTGGGGAAGGGGGTGCGCAATCAAACAAGGGAAGAGGAGGGTCAGGCAGGGGTGGAGAGGGGGAGCGACTGACTCAGCGCACAGCTGGCTGCTGACTCGCCCTACTTGAGGGTGCTTGTGTTCACGAGTGCGCGAGCTCCTCTATTGCGTGCCAAGGAAAAAGGGCTCAAAGACGGAGCTGGCTGGCGCTATGCCCAGTTGTGTGCCCGTGCCTCTACAGGCGGCGCGCACCGCGACGGTGGAGTTGAGGGTGGCGTTGGCGGCCTTGATGTTGGCCTGCACCAGGTCGTTGAAGGCGGCCTCGTCGATGCGGGAGGGGGTGTAGATGCCCAGGCAGAACACCACAGCGGTAACCAGACCCGCGAAGACCAGGGTGACCACCCTGCGCGCAGAGGGTTGGGGGCGGCTTGAGGCGTAAGAACTGGTGTCACAGCACTGAGTGGCACGCTGCATCGGGCTGCGTCGGGCATGACTACTGGGCCAGCCCCAGCCCGCGGCTGCAAGGATCCCGCTCGGCCCTCCGGGCGTTGCTGCTGCACCCCTCCAAGACGAGGGATAGCCCGAGGCCAGGGTGGGCACTTCTCAGTCGCCCCTGCCCCAGAGTTGGAGGCCCTGCCACACTGGGACCGCCCAAAACCCAGACCCTGAACCGCAACCCACCAGCCGATGAACATCTTGAGGTACAGGCCCCAGTTGATGGCCTTCCAGCGGCCCTCCGCAATGCCGCCGCCGGCGGTGGCGCCGCAGATGGTGTGGGTGGTGGAGAGGGGCAGGCCGAACACGCTGCCGACGGAGATGACCAGGGCGGTGGCGGTCTCCATGCAGAAGCCGCGGGACGGCTGGGGGGTTGGGGCAGGGCGGGGGCGCGCAGGCGGGGGGTCAGGGAGGCTGCAGTGATGGTCCGGCCCAGCCTGTTCGCTGCAGCACTCGCTGATCATCAGTGCGTGCGCATAGGCTGCCCAATAATCCGCGACATCCCGACTACGTGCTGCGGTCCCCTGACTCAGGCCGCCAGACAGGCCAGCAGTGCGTACAAAGGCCCTGCCCGTCATCTGGGCAGGGCCCCTGCATAGTCAAGTCCCCAGCCCCCGCCCCTCGCAGGGGACAGACGCGGCAGAGCACGTGCGCGCGAGTGCGGCCACTCACGGTGATGTGGGTGCACTTTACGCCCAGCACGCGCATGATGTTGTAGCCGTAGGTGGCCAGGCCGACCACCAGGCCGGTCGCGCCCAGGGCCATGACCCAGATAGGGGCGTCGGAGTTGCTGCCGGGCACCTTGAGGTTCTCGTACACATAGAGGGCAGCGGCGAAGGGGCCGACGGCACTGCGGACAGAGAGAGGTGCCGCGCGCACGTGAGAAGCGATGAGATGTTTAGTTTTGTGGATTCGGGCACACGGGGGTTCGCGTGCACACCCCGCCTGCGTCATCGGCTTTGCCGGCGTGCGTGCGAAGCGCCGGCGGGTGCCAGCAGCGCCACGAGGCCGCCGCAGATAAAGCCGTGCGGTGCGGCGCCGCATCACAGCGGCCGGGCTCACTTGGCGACGTCGTTGGCACCATGGGCGAAGGACATGGCGCAGGCGGAGAGGACCTGCAGAATCTTGAACACCTCCTCGGTGCGGGGGTCGAACTTCTCGGCGTCGTCTGCGGGGGCGGGGGATGAGAGGCGGGCACGGCGGGGTGTCGTCTGTGTGAGGTGGGGGTGTGCTCGGCACGCCCACCAAGGGCAGCCCGACGGGTGCGCCCGGCCTTCAAATCTGGGGGCCGACATTGGGCGGGTGCCGCCCCAGACCACTGTCAAAGCGCCTCAGGGGTGCGTCGGCGGCGCTCGTGTTGGGGCCGCGCAGCTGGCCATCCGAACGAACAAGGCCGGTTCCTCGTCGGGAACACAGCTGTGTGCGCCGCGTGCGGCAGTGCCGCGGGCGCACCGTGCATGGCCATGATGTTCTGGTCGTCCTTCACGTCATCATGGATGTCCACAGTAACACCGGACAGGGCCGCGTTCCTGCGGGTGCGCACAGCGTAACAAGCTCAGAGATTGCGTGTGCATTGGCAAGTTACAACCCAGCCGCCGCCAGGCTGCGGGATTCGGGACCCGTGGCTCGTGAGGGGGGACAAGGCTCGAAGCCACCGAGCTGCTGTGGAGATTATGCGCCCAGCCGGACGAGATGCGTCGCGTGCATCGATCTGGAGCCACCCTCCGTCCCCGGCGCCGAGCGGGGCTCAGCCGGGCCGCACCTGAAGCGCTTGAAGAAGGCGCCCACCGACTTGTCGTTGGGGTCGACCTCCACAGGCTTCAGGCTGTCGGCGATCTGCAATGTTGAGAGCCGAAAGGGGGGATTGCCGTATATACAAGGTCAGCGCTCGCTCGGCGGCTTGCCCGCGCCACACGCACTGCCCGCGAGCGTCACGCCCACAGTCGCCGCGGCCGTGCTCCCGCCCGCGGCAGTGGCTGCGCCTTCCAGGAAAGCGAAAGCCAGCTGCTGCAAGGCGGGCTGCCGTGCCCCGGCCCCCGCGCGTGCGGCGGTCCAGTCGTCCCGAGGCAGACGAGGGCCCTGGAGCCGGAGGGACTGCGGGCCGCGCACCTTCTGCTGGAATTGGTCGGTCTCAACGTCCTCATGCTTGCCGCCGGCCTCGGCGTCCTTGGAGGTGGGGGCCTCGTCAAGGCTCTTCACGCGCTTGCGGATGATGGGGAACAGGATCAGCGAGCTGACCACGGCCGCGGCGGCGCCCGCGATGGCGGCGATCCAGGCGCCCTTCTCGACGGGGATGGACACCAGGTTTTTGGCGCCCTTGGTGATGATGAAGAAGATGTTGATGAAGATGGTGACGAAAACAAGCACGGGCAGCACCCAGTAGGAGATCGAGGTGGAGTTCTTGCGGCGCAGCACAAACGTGCGGATCACGAGGAAGAGGACGAGGGTGATGAGGGCGGCCAGCAGGGGCGACAGGAACCAGGACACGAACACGGGCACCATGCCGCCAATGAAGGGGAAGCTGTCGGTGCGGGTGTACCTGGGGAGCGAGAGGGATTGAGTGCAGGTGGGTCGGTCGAAGGCAGGGCTTGGATGGTTCAGGGTGAGCTGGGACGAAGGTGGGGCAGGGGAGGGGGGATGCTGGTGCTCGCAAGGCTGCAGGCCAGAAGCACCGCCCGCGGTCACGACAGCAGGCGCGCGGCCGCAGCCGCAGCCGGGCCGCAGCCGCAGCCGCGGCGTCGGGACGCACCAGGTGACCGCGTTGCCGCCGCCGAACACCAGGGCGAAGCCGACGACGCCGCCGATGATGGAGTGGGTGGTGGACACGGGGAGCTCCAGGTACGTGGCCAGGAGGATCCAGGTGGAGGCGCCCACCTCCGCGGCGAGCATGCCAAACATGAAGATCGCCGGGAACTTAGCAAAGGTGGAGGTCTTGGCGATGCCGCCCGCGATGGTCTTGGTCACGTTGCCGCCCAGCAGCATCTGTTCGATGAGTCACGGATTGATCCGCGCGTGGGGTGTGGGTCGGGGCGGGCGGGGCTGCGGCGTGCCACCGCAGTTGGGGTGGCTGCTCACATATACAGTCAAGGTGGCGACATCGGAAGCTCAGAATGGAGCGGCGGCTCCGGGGGCTGGCGCACTTACCGCACCCAAGAACTCGAAAATTCCTGCAATGACCACCGCGCTCCAGAGCTTGAGGGTCTTGGAGCCCACAGAGGTGCCGAAGGCACTGTCAGCATAGGGGGGGAGGCGGGCGGCGTCGAATCACACCCAAGCAAGGGGGTGCGGCACGTGGCGGTCGTAAGCAGGCATGCGTGTGAAGGACTCCAAGCCGACAGGATCGCTGGTGGGTTGACATCAGGACAGAAGCGTGGGGGCAGGCGGGCTGTGTCGCCTGGTGGGCTGCGTGGGCGAACTCACTTGGCAACATCGTTGGCGCCAATACCCTGGAATGTGTGTGTGGGGGGGGGAGCGGTGGGGGGAAAAGGGTGATGCGCTGGGATGTGGAGCATGGCGCGAAGCATCCTGTTCGCTGCAGCCCGTCACAACAGCAACGCGGCTCAACTCATGCAGCACATCCACATGGTTGCGATGACTCACATAGGCATCGATGAAGGCGACAATGCCGTGGATGACAATCATCCATGTGTACTGAGCCCCTGTGGTTTGGGGGGCGGGAGGGCAGGCAGCAGGGCGTAAGGGGGGTGACATGAGGCGCGACGGTGAGGCCGGGATGGCCTTCCTGAGATTCCTTTCCCGGGCACAAGGGAATCTTTGAGGCGGCTGCGCGCGTTTGGGCAACGGTCCGAGGCCAACAGGGGCGGGCATGGGCTTCCATGCAGGAAGCAGCGCGGCAGGGCGTGCGCAACACGTGGCATGGCAAGAGCGCGCTCCAGGCCAGCCCACTCACAAGCCATGGCGTCAGGAGCCTCCGCGGCAGGCCACTGCAGGGCAACAGGGCGGGCGGCCAGGCGGCGGATGGCTGTCAACCGGTTCCAGAGAGGGGCTCGCAAACATGGGACTGCAACTAATTTTGTGTCCAAAGAAGGGTGGGTGGCTGCGCCGTAGCAGGGACTGGCATACACGTGCGGCGGCTGCGTCGTCGCGCGTGGCTCAGAGCCAGTGGTACTGCAGCCCTGACACCAGTGACACCCCACTAGTCCAGCTGGCACTGGCTTGAGCCCTATCCGCTGGCGCTGCCAAGTGCTTATAACGCCGTCAAATTTTCACGAGGTCTCGCAGGCCCTGCGCGCGGCTGTTTTTGTAGCGGTGCCCGTGCGAGGCATGCAACAACGTGCGGAGCCTCTACCGAAGGTTCCCAGCTTGCTGCGTTGCGCAGAACATGTATGAACGTGCGCGCTCTGGCCTCCCGGGACGCGCACCGTCTAGTAAGGAGGTGGGCGATGTGAAGTAGTACCCGTACTTCGTGTCACAGTCACTCCTCTGACCACAGACAACATAAGAGACGTGATGGCAAACGTGACGTCTTGTCCTGAGTTCTCGGTATCACAGCCAGCCGCCGCACTGGTCACCCGGCCTCGAGATGCCCTGACGAAAAAGAATCAACTCACTCGGCCTGCCTGCAGTGCGGGGTACTCACGCCCGAATGAAACAGCAAGCAAAACATCAATATACAAGCGCGGCTTAAGTCACCATGTGAACGCATGAGCTGACTGATGAACAGTAGCGCATCACCGTTGGCTGCGTCAACTTGACAGCAGCACTCGTGTGCCATGAAACCCTACCAGGTTACTTGCCCCAGGCGTCGGCTCGTCCCACTTGCCAGTCGAAGTGTGAGGAAAAACCTCACACTGATCCAAGGCATTACCACACGCCCATGAGCAGCGTCAGATACATGAGCCCAGCTGCCAACCGCTCCAATTGCATCAAACCCAGGCAGCATCCAGTGATGGCTTGCCTCGAGGAACCGCCATGCGCGCGCCCGCTGACCCCGGCTGATTTTGCAACCCCAACAAACAGCAGCCCAGATGTGCAAATCCACTTGGGTTGCCCGAATGGGCCATGAAACACTTGTGCATACAGTCAGCAAAGCCGTTGAGCTGCGTGGCCTCTGGTGGTAGGTTCAGGACCCAGCATGCACGAGGCAGGCGGCACACACGCGCGCACACACACACACACACACACACACACATCCAACCAGGCTGAGCGGTTAGGCCTGTAGTGCACAGCGACCCGTGGCTGTCAGCCGCTGACCTCCTGCGTCAAATCGATGTCGAACGAAGGCGGCGGCCCCGAGTGCTCAGACGGCACCAGCCGCCGCCCCCCTGGCTGCTCAGCCTGAGACAGCACGGCCTGCGACAGCGGCGCGGGCTGTGAGCTGTTGTTGCTCGTCTGCCGCGTCGAGGCCTGTGTGCCGCCCCGTGCTTCTGCGGCCGCGTCGCCGCCGCCGCAGCAGCCGCCGTTGGTAGCAGACACGGCCCGGCCGGCCTCCCCCTCGATCTCTTGGAGGGCGCGCTGCTGCCCCTGCCCTTGCCCCTGCTCCTCCTGCCCACGCTGCTCTGCATGGGAGCCCTGCTGCGATAGCCGCTGCTCGTGCTGCGACAGGAATTCGTCGGCTGCCGCCAGGTCAGCGTCGTCCAGATCAAGATCATCATCCGCCTGCTGCTGCTGCTGCTGCTGCTGCCGCTGCTGCCGCTGCTGCTGCTGCTGCTGCTGCTGCTGCTGCTGCTGCTGCTGCTGAGGAATCACTGCAGGGCGCGGCCCCTGCACGGCTGCCCCTGCGCCGCAGCCGCCGCCTCCACCACGTATTGGAGTTCCCCCGCCCCCAGCCCCGCCGCCCCCGCCCCCTCGCTGCCGGGCGGCGGCGAGGGCGTGCGCGAGCGCGGCGGCGCGCCTGGCAGGTCGAGGGCCGCAACATGGGCCTGGCCGTCACCCAGGGCCGCCCCTGTGACCTGAAGCTTTGAATTGAGGAGCCGCCAGACGTCCTCGTCAGCGCTGCCCGGGGCGACCAGGTCTGTCCAAGGTTTGAAATCGGGCGGGAAGCGGGCACAGACTGGGTGTTTGGGGGCGCCACCGCGCGGCGTGGCGCCTCCTTAGAGAGAAACAGCCCCCAGGGGCCCGTCAGTCCCTGCGCGCGCGGGGCTCTGTGCTTTCCCCGGCCGGCCCCCGGATCCCGAGGCCGCGCCTACGTGCCGCCCAGCGCGCGGGCCGATCGGCCCGGGCGCGCGTGCGCGCGCGCTCACAGTAGATCTTGACCGGCCGGCCCTGCCCCACGCGGTGGGCACGGTCCTCGGCCTGCATGAGGGCTGCGGGGTTCCACCACAGCTCCACAAAAACGACCTGGGGGGGCGCCGGAGGTTAGGATTTTTTTGGGGGGGGGGATTAGGGTTGGGGACGGATCCAATGTCGATTGGGTTGGAGCTCGTGGCGGGCGGAAGGGGGACAGACGGAAGGTGGATGCGTGAGAGAAAGGACGAGGCCGAAAAGGCTGCACAGCAGACCGGCCGTAACAACCCGCAGCGCGCATCAAGGCGGCGCGGGGGGCGGGGCGCCCCGGGGCGGGCGCGGCGCGCGCAGCTGCGCGCGCCGTGCGGCGCGGCGGCGGCCGACGGCTCCCCTCCGTGCGCGCAGCGCGCGGCGCGGCCGGGGCACCTTGTCTGCGGCCGTCAGAGTGAGTCCCTGGCCGCCGGCGTTGATGGAGATTAGGGCCACTCGGACCTGCGCGGATCGAGGGGGCGCGGGGGGTCGTGCCCCTCGGGCTGTCCTGCTGCGCGAGCCGACTACGCCGGGCAGCCCAGAGGGGAGCCAGGTGCGCGGCGCTGGCGTTTGCAAAGCCGCCTTGACAGCGCGAGTAGAAGCTGCGGTGCGGTCAACGCGCGCGCGCGTGCGCGCGCGCGCACACACACACACACACACACACACACACACACACACACACATACACACACATACACACACACATACACACACACATGCACACACACATACATACATGTGCACATCCACACCCGCATCCAAACATGCGCGCACACTCACACAAACACACATACACACATGTGCCCCATCACAAACTCATGCACGCCGCTCCTCTGGCCGTCGCCGCCAAACACACTTGCGTGCGCGCAGGGCCACGCCGCTTTCCCCCCTCAAGGCCCCGGCCCCCACCTCCCAACCCCACCACCCCTCCTACCCCAGGGTCATCCTGGAACGCGTCAACCAACGCCTGCCGCTCTCGGCCCAACACTGAGCCGTCGATCCT
>NW_014011671.1:0-10000 GCF_000611645.1 Monoraphidium neglectum
GGGCGGTGGCGGCGGCGGGGCCGGAGGGTACGGTGCGTGTGCGCCTATGTAAGGCCCTGGCCCCATAGGCATGAGCGCGGGCACAAACCCCGCGGTTACCGCCGTCGGCGGGTACATCGAGCCGATGGGCACGCCCTGCATGCTTTGCAGCACCTGCAGCGACGGCAGGGAGTCGTACCCCGGCGCCCCCACAAACAGGTACCCGGCGCCGCCCGGCAGCATGCCGCCGCCCGGCATCGGCGGCGCCGCCTGCATGTAGCCGCCGCCGTGGAGGCCGTACATGCCGGGGGCGAGGCCGTAGGCGCCGCCCAGGTCGCCGGCAGCCATTGCCGCCTCAAGGCCGGGCTGGAAGTGCTGCGACTGCTGCTGCTGCTGCTGATTATTGTTATGGTAGTACGACGGCTGGTGCGGATGCTGTTGCTGTTGCCGTTGCGGCGGCGGGTGCTGCTGCTGCTGCTGCTGATAGTGATTGTGGGCTGAGGGCTGCTGTGGCCGCTCCTGCTGCTGAGCCTGCTGATGATGATGCTGCTGCTGCGGGCCTTGCCGGGCGGCCGCCGCCATCGCGTCGCCCGCCGCCACGGCGGCCGCAAGCGCGACAAAGGGCTGCGCCACCGCCCCAGACGACGCCGAGCTGGTGCCAGCGGTGGGGCTGCTGCCGTAGGGGCTGCCGCCAGAGGGGCTGCCGCCAAACACGCTCGCGACGCTCGCGGGGTGGCTGGCGCCCGCGCCGGCGCCGGCCAGGCTGAGGCGGCTGAGGTTGCGCGCCATGCTGGCGCTGTCCAGGCTCGTCCGCCGCATCGCCGCCGCCGCCGCCGCAGCGACCACCGCGGCAGCGGCAGCGGCGGCCGCGCCCACGGAGCCGCTGCTGGAGCTGCCGCCGCCGGCGGGTTCTGGCGGCGCGCCGGCATGCGAGTGGCCTGCGGAGAGCTGCTGCTGCAGCGCCGCGAGGCCGGGAGTCGTCAGGCCGGCCGGGGCGCCGCTTCCGAGGGCGACGAGCAAGGGAGGGCGGTGGGGGCTGCCGCCGTCGACGACGCTCGAGCCGGCGGGGGGGGACGCGGCACTGCTGGCGTCAAAGGGCAGCCCCTGCAGCAGGAGCGGGTCCAACCTGACGCCCGCGCCGCCTTGATGCATGTGCTGTTGCTGCTGATGGTGGTGCTGCTGCTGTTGGTGCTGGTGCTGGTGTTGAGCCCCGTCAAGCAATGCGGGTTGCGCCCCCAGCTGCAAGCTGCCGCCCGAAAGCAGCCCCGAGAAGCCGGCGGGCCCGCCCGCCCCGCTGAGCAGCGGCGCCGACGAGTCCAGCGCCAGCAGCGGCGGCGGGCTGCCGCCGCCGAGCTGCGGGCCGCCGTGCGGGATGCCGCGCAGCAGCGGGGAGCCGCCCAGCAGCGGAGAGCCGCCAGCGGCGGCGGCCGCCGCGGCCGCCAGCAGGGCAGCATCCACTGCGGCGGTGTAGTCCGGCCCCGCGCCATATGTTGGGCTCCCGCCCATGACTGGACTCCCCCCCTGGATGGGGCTCCCCCCAATGACCGGGCTGCCCCCCAGCAAAGCCAGCATATTGGCCTGCTCCTGCTCCTGCTGCTGCCGCTCCTGCAGCTGGTGCAGCTGCAGCAGCTGAAGCTGCAGTTGCAACAGCTCCTGCTCCTGCTGTGACTGCTGCTGCTGCTGCTGCTGCTGCTGCTGCTGCTGTGTCTGCCGTGCGTGCTGTGCCTGCTGTCCCTGCTGCGCTTGCTCTTGCTGCTGCACCTGCTGCAGGTCGTGCTGCAGCTGCAGCAGCTGCTGGGCCGGCTGCTGCTCCTGCTGCATCCGCAGGCGAGGCTGCTGCTGCACAAGGCCGGGGCTTTCAACGCCGCCCAAGGCCCCGGGTGACACAGGCGCCTGGTTGGCGGGTAACACCAGCAGCGGCCGCAGGTTCTTGGGCGTCCCCACCACCTGCGCCTGCGCCTGAGTCTGCAAGCCACCGTCGCCGCCTGCCAATGGGGGCTCCGCCCCCGTCACGGGGCCTGCGTCGCGGCCTCCGCTCAGCAAGCTCTCCAGCGCGGCCGCAGCGGCGGCGGCAGTGGGCGTGCTGTCTGGCTTAGCGTGAGCTGCGCTCTCCACGCCAATTCGCAGCTGCGGCAGCTGCCACTGCTGCTGCTGCTGGTGCCGCTGGTGTTGCTGCAGCTGTTTGTGCTGCTGCTGCTGCGCTGGCTGGCCGCCGCCGCCAACGCTCCCGCCGCCGCTGCCGCCGCCGCTGCCGACGCCGCTGCCACCTGAGCCGGCATACATGGGGCTCCCGCCCGCCAGGGCGCTCGCGCCGCTGCTTTCGCTGTCAGCGCGGACGCGCTGCAGTTGCTCAAGCCCTGGGAGCACCGGCAGCAACCCGCCGCCACCCCCGCCACCATCACCGCCCGGCCCCTGCCCCTGCACGCCGCCGGCGCCCCAAATGCTGCCGCTGAGCCACGGCGACAACGGGGCCAGGCGCCCGCTGGTGGGGGAGGCGCCTGCGGCGTGCGCGGCTGGCAGTGCCGAGGCCAGCATTATGGGATGAGCCGGACCAGCATGCCCCTGCGCCGGCTCGTCAGCCTGCGGCGCCCTCAGGCTGGGCAGCCGTGCGGCATCCGTCGGCGAGGGCGGCGTGGGGCCGCGCGCGGCGGCCGCACGTGGCGTGCTGGTGGCAGCAGGGGTGGCGGCGGCGTCGCGGAGGGGTGATGGCGGCGGCGGCTGAGCGGGCGCCGGCGCTTGGCTGGGCCGCGGCGGCGGCTGCTTCTCCTGGCGTCCATGCCGCCCGGCCCCATCGGGACCCTGCAAACGCTGATCCATGAGTTGCTGCTGCTGCTGCTGCTGCTGCTGCTGCTGCTGCTGCTGCTGCTGCTGCTGCTGCTGCTGCTGCTGCTGCTGCTGCTGCTGCTGCTGCTGCTGCTGCTGCTGCTGCTGCTGCCTCGGCTGCTGCTGCCTCGGCTGCTGCTGCTGCTGCTGCTGCTGCTGCTGCTGCTGCTGCTGATGCTGCCTCAGCTGCTGCCTCGGCTGCTGCTGCTGCTGCTGCCGCTGCTGCTGCTGCTGCTGCTGCTGCTGCTGTTGTTGCTGCTGCGGTTGCTGCTGCGCTTGCGCCGCGACCGCCCCGCCCTGCTGCTGCAGCGGCCGATGGTGCGCCACCTGCTTGAGCTGCACCGCCCTCACGGCGGCGGCGATGGCGGTCGCGCCACCCGGCACGCCAATGGCGTCTGTCCAATTTGGCAGGGCCGGAGCCGCTGCGTCTGTGAGACGGCGCAAGAGGGGTAAGGCGAGGCAGCGCAGCACACTTCAGCAAAATGGGGCGGGTGAGCTGGGTGTTGGCAGGCGCGCTGCAATGCCACAGAACGTGCAATGGCAGTGACCCGGCCGAATGTGCACACCACAGCGTCTGCACGCCACGAGGCGAGGCGAATTGGGAGTTTGACCAACTCTGGGCGCAACCCTGACAGCGTGAGGTCTGGGATGTGGCCAACAAAACCCCGGTTTACATCTCAGCCAGTCAACCGGAGTCAAACCCACCGTCATCGGAGTCAAAGCCGCTGGAGCTGCTCTCATCAGAATCTGGGGCGTTGCCATACAGTGCCGCGTGGGTGCGCGCCTCGCGCCCCCGCTGCGGCTGCTGCTGCCGCTGCTGTTGCTGCTGCGGCGGCCGCTGCGGCGGCAGCAGCTGTTCCTGGTGCCGCTGAGTTGGCGGCTCCTGCCTTTCCTTCTGCTGCTCCTGCTGCTGCCGCTCCTGCTGCTGCTCGCTCTGCTGCTCCGGTTCCTCAACTTTCCCATCGTCCGCCTCTGGCTCCTGCTTGTGCGTTTCCTCACCCTCCTGCTTTTGCTGCGGCAGCACTTGCTGCTGCGGCCGCGCCTGATCCACCGGGGGCGACGCCTGCCCCGCCTGCTGCTGGCCGGACGCCTGACTGCGGGCCGCCTGCGCCGCCTTGAAGGCCGCACCTATGCGCCGGTTGGAGAGGCCCGCGGCTGCCCCCTTGACGACCAGCAGCGTCGCGTTGAAGGCACCAAGCCCTGGAGTGTGGTGGTGGGGTGCGGTGGCTTTGTGGCAGGGGAGGGCGCCTCGAGGCAGGCGCGGCATGCACTAGAGCAACCAAGGAGGCTGGGGAGACCGGAAAGACCGGAAAATGGGAGGCAAAACAGCAACGGCCGGGTTGCGGGCACGACATCAAAAGTTGGGCGCCCCGAGACGATATAGCAGCGGCTTGGGTGAAGCAGCAGCGACAGCGCCCAGCCCCACCTGCGTCGCTGCCGTCACTGCTGCTCTCCTCAGTCCACGAGCCCTCGCTTTCGTCGCCGCCGCCGCCCCAGCCGCCGCCCAGCGCGAGCCCGCCGAAGGACGCCTGCGCTCGTGGCTGCCGCTGAGGCTGCGGCCGGGGCGCCGGCGACGACTGGCGCGGCCCCTGCTCATCAGCGTCTGCCGGCGGCCCGCACGGCAGTCCCACCGCCGTGGCCTGGGGCGACCCCGGCTCCGGCGGCTGCTCCCCCTGCTGCAAAGCGCCGCTTGCACCTTCGGCTGTGTCCGCAGTGGTCGGAGGGCTGTCCTTCAAAGAGCCTTCAGACTGGGCGCCCTCCGACTCGACTCCATAGGCCGCGTCTCGCGCCGCCTGCGCCGCGGCCTGTTCCCCCTGCAAACGCTCCACCACCGCCGTTGCTGCTGCCAGCTTCGCCTCCGCCTTGCTGCACGCCAGCCGCAACACAGCAGTCGCCTCGCCGCCTGGCTGCTCCTGGCTTCGCTGCTGCTGCTGCTGCTGGCCCTGTTGCTGCTGCTGCTGCTGCTGCTGCTGCTGCTGCTGCTGCTGCTGCTGCTGCTGCTGCTGATCACCGTGCTGCCGCTCGTCATCTTGCTGCTGCTGGTACTGCTGCTGCTGCGGGCTCTCAGCCGCAGCCGCGACATCCAGCCGTGCCCTTAGGGACGCCACCTCAGCCTCCAGCTGCGCCAGCGCCGCCCCCGCCTGTGCAGCCGCGCGCGTCGCCGCCCCCAGCGCACGGTCCGCCCTCTCCCGCACCACCAGGCGCCGCAGGCGGCTCACCTTCTTCTTGCGCCGCCGCAGGCCGCCCACCGCGGCGGCGCCGGGGCCCCTCAGCGGCCGCAGCCCCTGAGCCTCCGCCGCGGCCAGGATGGCCGCCGCCTCCGCGGCCGCCTGGCGCCGCGGCGCCCCGGCGCGCTGCTGCTGCTTCAGGCGCGTGACCCGGCGCTGGTGCGGCGCGGCACCACCACTGCCAGCAGGCGCAGGCCGCCGCACCAGGTCCAGTAGGCTGACCGCCACCGGCCCCGGCGGCATGCGGGCGGGTACCCCGGCCCCCGCCCCGGGCGCGCGCGCCTGCGCCGGCCCGGCCGTGGGCCACGCCGCCTCGGGCGGCGCGCGAGGGCCCTGGCCGGCGCCGCCGGTCGCCCAGGTGCGCGGCGCGACGGCGCCGCTGCTGCCGAGGGCGGGGAAGTCCGCGTCGGTCAAACCAGCGGGCGCGGGCTGTGGCGGCCGCTCGCCAGGTTCACCCACAGCGGCGGCGGCCGCAGTGGCGGCAGCGGCAGCGGCCAGCTGGCGCACTTTGGCGGTCTCGTCATTGACACCGCCATGGGCTGCCTGCAGGTGCTGCGCCAGGAAGCTGTGGGCCGAGAAGGCGCGCCCGCACACGCGGCACCTGAGGCGCCCGGTGGCGGGGTGCTGCTCGCTGCGGTGCGCCTGCAGCAGCAGGCGGCGCTGACGGTCGGTGGGGGCTGGGGATTTGGGCGGCGCACGTGGGCGGCGCGAGACGTGGTGCCACTGGCCGCCATTGTCCTCGCCGTCCATCAGTACACGCTCCTGCTTGGGTGCTAAGGTGAATCACGAACGCCATGCCAGGTGGACAGCTGCGCGCCACAGCTGATGCATCATCCACGCAAACGCGCTCGGAAGCGGCGCTCGGCGCAGCGCGTCAGTCTGCGCATCCAGTGCCCTGGAGTGACTTCGAGGGGGCCAGCGCGCAGCCACTTGTCGCGTGCTAGTATTCACGGGTTTATCATCTAAAAGCGTCGACAGGAGCTGCCAGCTTCGCCGCGTTTGGTGCCATCCATCACGAAGGGGGGCGTGCTCTCAAGCACGTTTCACGCAATGTTTGAGGTCGCGAAGAAAGCTTCTAGCTTGGCTTACAACGCAAGTAGAACAACGCACGACAAGGAGCGGCATGCATAGGACCCCGGCTGTTGGGCCCGCGCTCTGCTCGTGCTGTTGTCCCGGCAGCTCAAGCGCCGCCTCGTCACCGCATGCCATCCTGACGCCAGCTCAACAGGCCGCCAGGCGTAGCCAGAGACGTAAGACAACTATTTACACTTTACACCTTCATCTGCAGCGGCTGCATTCGCAGTGGCTGCCCCGCAATCAGCTGCCGCCGCCAAAGCCTCGCGCAACGCCGCTGTTGCCTCGGACCAAGCTCCGCCGCGCTCACCATCCAACCCTTTCAGACTCCCCTCCTGCGCCTCACCCCACCCCTGGCCCGGCACGCCCACAATCAGGTCGTTCTTTGCCATTTCAGCAGCGCCCAGCACCTTGAACAGCCCAGTCACATACCCGGCCTCCTCCGCCGCTGCATTCCGGTCAAGCTCGATCGCCGCCTTTGCCGCCGCGGCGACATGCGCGCGCGCTTGCAGTGCCTCCGCGAGCTGCGCCTGTTCCGCTGGGGCGTGGGCAATGTCCGCGACCTGCGCGCATGCGCGCATGCAGCCTTGGCGTAAACCATGATGCCGACACATGCCTGTCCTGGCGGCAATTCGGCCTGTCTCGATCGATTCACTGCACGCGAGTGACATGCATGAGCATGCATGCCACGTGCATGGAAGCGCGCGTAACCGCATGCGCCCACTGTGCGCATGCATGGCCGCGGCAAGGTCATGCGCCGATTGCTCGAACAACGCAGTGGTGCGCATGCACGCAGACGACAGGATGCAGAAACCAGGTGTGCTAACAGAAGCACGACCCCCTCACTCGCGCCAGCAGTCTGAAGTGGCGCTCTGGGTCTGGCAGGTGGCGACGCAGCCAGGCCGACCGCGGGTGCTCCAAAGGCTCCAGCCCCAGCCCGCTGCCGCTCACCCCACCCTGCCCCGCTGCGCCTGGCTGGCAGCCCGCCTCTAGACGGTGCCGTTGAAGAGTTGGACAGCTTGCGGCGGCAGCACATCTGGTGTCTGCGGCAGCCTCCCGAGCTTCCAAAGGGGTGGCATCTGAAAAAGCCTGGACTGTGTGATGCACCCGGCCAGGTTCCTCGCCCATCGCCTGCCTTCTCTGCTGCTGCTGCTGCTGCTGCTGCTCCTGCTGCTGCTGCTCCTGCTGCTGCTGCTGCTGCTGCTGCTGCTGCTGCTGGTGCTGCTGCTGCTGTTGCTGTTGCTGCAGCTGCAGTGCCACGGCAACCGGCAACCGCTCCGCCGGGTTGTCCCCAGCCTGCTGCGGGGTGTAGCTCTGCAGCCGCGAGTGGAATGAGGTGCCCCCTTGGAGGGAGAACTTCAGCTTGCCTGAGGGTGGAGGCATGAGGGTATGGAGTGCTCTCAGCAGCCACGTTGTGGCGATACCCAGTTGTCTGGGACGTCCGACCTGCATTTGCATTCCCAGAGGAGGGTCGCAGCCGCGCACATTCCGCTGCGGCGGCGTTCGCGCACGCGACGCACCGACGCAGCAGGGCGAGCACACATAGGCGGCGCGCCGCGCGACCGCCATCTGCAGTACTCGGTCGGTCGCGTTGCCACAGGCGTGCAGCGCGAGCGCCACGTCAAAGGGGCCTTGCCACTGCTCGATCATACCCTGGAGGGTGTGGGGGGTTGTGGGGTGGGAAGACGAGGGGTTTCGGGGGCAAGGGGTGCAGCAGAGCTGGAGGGGCCGCGCATGCGCGTCACGCAGTGGCCAGATCGTCGCCACGACACCCCTGGATGCGCGGCGCGACTGGCCTCACTGTTCCGGTGCCCTGCATCAATCCAATTCAGGTGTTGTTTCAAATTGCGTTCGTGACGGTCGAATTGCCGATTTGGTTGAGCCCCCTTGCATGGCAACTCGTGGCTCCAGACCTCACTACATGAGCCGCCGGAAGCACAGCGCGCGGTGGTTCAGCAGCAAAGGCGCGCGTCCGCGGCGTCACCTGGCAGACGCGGACGTTTGTGAGCCCCGCCTCGTCAGCGCGCTGCTGCAGGATCCGCAGCGGCTGCGGCTTCATCTCCACCGCAACCCACTCGCACGCCGGCCACGCGGCCGCCAGGGGGAGCAGCAGGTTGCCGGTGCCGCTGCCAAAGTCTACGACCCGCAGCGGCCGCCGGCCGGGGGGCGGGCCGAGCAGGGAGCACAGGGGAATGGCAAAGCTCTCGACCTGCAGCCGCTTGCGGTGGGCGCGCGCCGCCTGCTTCTCCGAGTCCGCGTCTGGCCGGCTGCTTGCGCCGGCCCGTATCGCGGACGCGGGGTCGCAGCTGCCCGGCAGGCGCGGCCAGTCGAGCGGGTTGGAGGCGGCGGTGGCGGAGGCGCCACTGGTGGGCCCAGCCGCTGCAGCTGGCCACGCTGAGATGCTGGGCGCTGGGTGGGCCAGGGTGTGGCAGCTAGACGCCAATGGGGTGAGCACGAGCAGGTCGAGCTCTTCCACCTGGCGGGCCAGGCGGCGGCGTGACTGCTGAGTCTTCTCGCTGGCGCCTGACATTGGACCCGGTGGTGCGGCGGCCACTGCGCGCGCTGTTGCCAGGCAGCTACTGACGCCGACTGTGCGAGCGCTTTCGCGCTGTTATGTGGTTGTGTGATGATCACGCTATGATGCGATGAAAATCAATGCACCGTATCCTTGAGTACGAGGTCAGGAAGCTACCGGTAGGGAGATCAAACTTGATCAGGCTCCGAAAGGCTCGTCACAGCTGGCAATGTGCCGCTGGTAGACCACTTCACACTCACTACAATAACATATCGAGCACCCACTGCTACAGCTATGCGTTTGTGACCTGGTGCCGACGAGTGTGTCGCCGTCATGAGGAAGCCGGGCTTGGATTGCACGTGCGCGGTTACATGCGCATGCATACTAATTATCGTGGGTACGGTCACGGGCCAGTCAACAGCACCGGCGGACAAAGTCGCAGGGGCGTCGCTGTCGCGGCAAGCTGCGTCCGGCGGGCACTGCCGCTCCTTTGTGCCCGGCGATGCTCGGGAGCAGTGCGGTGAGCTTGAGCACGTGCCCTTTGATTGGCTGCAGTGCCTCAAGGTACTTTGATGCTTTGGGCTGCGTGTGAGCACGGCCCTGCGTTTGGTCAAGCCCCCCTACACAAAAAATTCCACTGCTCCAACTGCTTTGCCTTCTTATGGGCCTACATACACTCCCCGTCCACCCGCCCCTCAAATGTGTTACGATCGGCTGTCCTGACAGGCTCCCCTGACGCGCAGCCGGATGAGTGCGCCAGCAAGGGCTGCTGCTGGTCGCCACTCAAGGGCGCCCCCTCCTGCTACCGCCCCCTGGCAGCAGCCAACGCCTCAGACCCGACGACAGCGGCGGCCCCCAAAGCAGCTGCATCGCCCGCCCAGTTGCCGCAGCAGCAGCCGCAGCAGCGGCAGCAGCCGCGGGTGGCGGCGTGCGCGCCGGACGTGCCGGCTCGCGAGCGGATTGACTGCGGTGGGTGGTGGGCAGCAGCGGTTGCGAGGGCAGGCTGGGGAAGCGGCGAGGTGACGGGCAGGCGCTGTGGTCCTTCGCTTGAGATACATGATAGCATAGAGATTGAACGAGAGACCGTGAGGTTAGGGACGGCGCGGCGGCATTGCTGGTTCAGCGGCTTGATGATCCCTCGCACGTCCCCCCGATGATGTCACCTCCCAGGCTACCTGGGCATTGCCCAGGGGGAGTGCGAGGGCAAGGGCTGCTGCTGGGCACCCCAGCAGGGCGGCCCCTGGTGCTTCGACCCCGTGCCCAACTACCGCGTCACCCGGGTTACGCAGCCGCCGGGTAGGCCGTCACTACCTCCGGTCGCGACAGTGGCGATGGGACGGGGGGGGGGGGGGTGTCGCAGCAGACGCCGCATGCCAGCGCG
>NW_014011670.1:0-8017 GCF_000611645.1 Monoraphidium neglectum
ACGTTGGTTGCTGGGCGCGCGCAAGTGTGTCTTGAGCCCTTGCACGGGGCGCTGGCTTGTGTCGGGTGGTGGTGTGCACGGCAGGTGCATTATCATCACCATCAAGAGCGTGTGTGTGGCCACCCGCAGCTGTGCCGGTCTGGAGAATACTGCGCGCCTGCCGGCCCGCCGCGCATACTGCCCCCGCTTGTCGCACGCAGTGGCCCCCTCTTCTGCGGCGCCAGGCGCAGTAAAACCTCAATTCTGTTGCCGCGTTTGCTGCAACCCCTGTATTGCACACACCCCATCCAGGTGGCCGGCACCGAGATGGGCGTGACAGAGCCCGAGGCGACCTTCAGCGCCTGCTACGGCGGCGCGTTCCTGGTGCGCGGCCAAGGCGGCCCGCGGCTGCGCGACCCGCTCTCGCGGGGCGTGCGCCCTCTGTGGCGCATGCGCCTTGCGTGAATTAGCTGGGGCGGGCGGCTGTGGCGCTGCTGGTGCCGGCGGCTGGATGGACTTTGATCAAATAGAGGGGGGTGGGCGGCGGTTCGCCACAACGCAGTCCCCTTGTCTTGATCGGCTTGGCCGCGGTCCACAGGGTGGGCCTCGGCCCCCGCTCCTTCATGGCCCAGTCAAACCTTGGTCAACCCCCGGTCAACCCTGCAGGTGTGGCACCCCATGAAGTACGCCGCCATGCTAGCCGAGCGCATGTCGAAGCACGGCACCAAGGCGTGGCTCGTCAACACCGGCTGGACGGGCGGGAGGTGGGTTTGACCAACCCATTTGCAAGCGGCGACCTGTTTGTACAGCTGACGGGTGCAGGCCAGATGCGTTGTCCTTCAGCGCGCGAAGGGAGGGGGGGCCCCTTTCCGATGTGTCAGGTCCCTCCTGGCTCACAAGCTCTCCAATACATTGTCAGACTGCGCGGCTTTGAATAACACGCGCCCACCTCGAGGCTCCTGGCGCCTCATTTCTCACCCCGCCCAAAGCACGCACAGACGCACGCACGCACGCACGCACCCACGCGTGCACGCACGCACGCACGCGTCCCGCAGCTACGGCGTGGGCCGGCGCATGAGCCTGAAGCACACGCGCGTCATCATCGACGCCATCCATGCGGGAGAGCTCGAGGACGTGGATTACGAAACGCTGCCCCTCTTCGGCCTCAAGGTAGGTGATCTGATCTGTGATCTGTATGATCTGTGACCCTGACTCAACACCTGGCCATGAGCGACAGCAGGTATAAACCCGGCAGTGTCGCAGGCAGGGGTGTATGTGTCTGGGGACAATGTACGCACCTGCGCCTGATGATGCGGGCCGGCTGCCCAGGAGCGCTGGACTGTACTTCACATTGGCGCGTCTGGACCAAAGACCACCGCCGCCGGCCGGCCGCATGTGGTGCCGTGCGCCGCGCAGGTGCCCGCCAGCTGCCACGGCCTGCCCCACGAGGAGCTGCAGCCCCACGAGGCGTGGGGCGACGACGAGGCGTACGCGGGCACGCTCACCCACCTGGCGCGCCTGTTTGTGGACTCCTTCAAGCAGTACCTGAAGGTCGGCATATTCTAATATATCTTGTTTTGGCTGGCAGCGCAGTTTGACTGCTGCACGGCCGATGTTAAGACGGCGCCGGCCCTGAGGCGGGGATGTTTGTCCGCTCGCCTGGAATGGTCGCATTATTCTTGGGATGTTTGCCGGCATGCTCGAGTCTGCGGCAGCGTTGGCGGCGCTCATGCATGCAGCCCTTGTGCACGCATGGCGCCGGCAGTCGCGGTCCGCTGACGCGCCTGATGGTCCTTCTAGTGGGCGACGTCGGAACGCTGCAACACTGCTCCCAATCCTGGTTCCACCCCCAAATCCTATTCCTTATCCAAACCATAATCACAATCTGGTCAAACACACCCCGGCAGGACGCGGACGAGCACGTGGGCGCTGACATGGCGCAGCTCATCCTCACAGGGGGCCCCTCACTGGCAGAGCTGGAAGAGGCCGAGGCCAAGTGAGCTATTAAACACACAGACCAGCCGGCCGCCTGCACGCGAAACCGCTGCATGCTCGCACGCGCGTCTTCGGCCGCGGCGTCAGCGTGGCGCGGCCGTGGGCGCTGCCGGGAATGCGCCCTCGCTCGTCAGCCAGCGGCCGCCACTCGCCGCACGCGCCCTTGGCGGCTGCTTGCTGCGTGCGCGGCGGCGCGCTCGCGTGCGATGGCTCGCTCCCGGTTGTCAAGCCCCCCAGCACCATCGCCTTGACCCCTACCCCCAGCTGCCGCCAACTCGCTCCTCATTGCAAACCTCTTGAACCCGCGCACCCCTTGCCACTATCTCCCAGGTATGCCAAGATGGGGGACGCCTACAAGCCGCCGATGACGCCCAGGCGCCGTCCCGCCAAGGGCGCCCGCGGCGCCGCCCACCACGCGCCGGCCGCGCCGCAGGCCGTCGCGCCCGGTGGCGGCTCGAACGGCCAGCTCGCTGAGTGAGAGCGAGCCATCCAAGGTCGGATCCCTGAGAGGCCGCCGGGCCCTGGGTGGCGGCGCTGGTGGCGGGGGCGCGCTTGGTGTTTTGCCAGACAATTATCGCCGCTGTTGGGCAGGTGAAATGAGGTCGCACCAATGCACACCTCATGGTTGCAATCCGAACCGGTTTTTCTTCAAGGCAATAGTACTGCTGCACTGCATGGCACTCCGGCGGCCGATTCAGCCCAGCCGGGCACCCCCAAACGGGTTGCAATAGATGACTCCCGTGCCCTCACTGATACCAGCTGCTGGCCGCCCCGCTGTTGCAGCCGTGCCGGCGAACGGCCAGACCCAGGTGCACGTTTTAGTGCAAGGGGTGCTGCGTTTGTTGACTGTGAAGCGTCCTTGGACGGATCCCGATTCTTAAAGGGGGTTGAGGGGCATCCCTACATTGCAAAACACACCAGCACTGGTCCCCAGGCCGCGCCAAGGCCGCACGCACCCGCACTCGGTCCCTGGCACACAAACCATCACAACGCCCGCGGTGATTGGGACGCACTACGACCACACAAACCTTGCAATTGCGTTCGGTCCGCGTCCTCGGCGCCCCCCACTCCCTGCCGCAGTGCCTGTGCGTGTGCCAGCCGCTCTTTCCGCCCGGATTTGCCGCGGGCAAGCATGCCTGTGGTGTGTACCCTCTGAATCTTGGCGCACACATGCTCGGCCTTTGATGGGCACAGACACAAAAACACACACAAAAACACACACTCTCACACAAAAGCAAACACACACGTACACTAAGGCGCACAGACGCGCGCGTGTGTATATGCACGGAGCCAGCCTTGCTCATGCGCGCGTCCCAACATTCGGGTACTCACCACCATCCTGATCACCTGTTGTTTCAGGCGGCCATCTTGGACAGCTCACGGAAACCCAGACGCCACACACGCCCGGCAGGCAACGCCACACATGCCTGCACGCACACCATTGAACCCTATCACTGATTGGCGTTTCGTCTGCCATACTTTGTTGCCTTGTCACCCCCGCATCGGCCACACATCAAGGAGTTGCGTGCTGCCGTTGCAGCCGTGGCGGCTCCCCCCATGTTTCAAGCCCAAAATTTTGAGGTCACCGCTTGCGGCAGGCGGGCCGCCGGCAATGGTCGTTGCCGCTGCCCGGGTACGACCGCCTGGCTCCTGTGCGCACTGCCTGTGCAGCTGAGCGCAGGGGGTGCGTCCTCCCTGGGTAACTGTTCAGACGGAGGCTACACTCTCCAGGTTCCACAGCAATCCTATATGATTCGATGACATTCCAAGTGCGTGGCCCACCCACCACAGTCGCGTGCAGCAGATGCAGACTATCAAGGCCCAAGAACAAGTTGCCAATAAGCAACGCACGCAGAGCTTGCGCGCTCTTGCCAGCCGCTGCGAGGCGGATCGCCCCCGCCGCGGAGGGGCTGCTATGTGGCTGCTTTGAGTAGACTGCCCACGGTGACAGGAAAGGGAATCAGTGGGCCACGCCTGCCCCCAGAGCAGGGGGTTTGCCCGGCTGCGTCGCATGCACCTAAGTCAAGCATCTTGCCTCTCGTCCCGAAGCTGGATCTGTTGAGCAGGAAAGTGTGACCCGCACCCGTGCAGGCCGCCATGCTGCTGGGGCCGCCTCGGGGGGGCACTGCTGTTTGATGCGCGCGCAAGAACAGGGGCTGCAGCTGACAGACGAACCACTGCGTTGCTGCTGGGCTTGCGCTCGCAGGCAGGGCAACAAGTGCTGCTCAACGCTGCCGGTCGCCCCCACAGTCGCTGGGAGTGGTGAGTGGTCGGCTCGGCCGGAGATATGACCAGTTCGCGGGCCCGGGCCCGCAGCATGGAGGGCGCTGCGGCCGCAGCTGCGCAGACTTGCAATCTCCTGCGGCGACAGGCCACGCACTGCAAGCCCTTTGGGCGCGCTCGCCTCGGCCGGCCAGGGCGACCCGATGGGGTGTGCCCCGGGCCTCTGAGAGCGACGGCATGTATAACAGTGTGCCCAGCCGCCCGCAGCGCTCAGCTACGTGAGGTCACGCAATTCGATGCCGCCGGCCGGAAGGCGACGAGGAATCCGGCACGATTATGTGGCATGTGGTGTGCAATCGAGGCGGGCGGCCACACGCATGCTTGTCATGTGGGCCGCCGTGGCCGCCCTGCCGTAGGAATAGAGCGGCCGTGCGCCGCAGAGGGCAGGGCGCGCCTTGAAAACACAACATGTGCAGCTTAAACATCCCCTTTTCACCTCAGTCTGCCATGGGGCCGCGTCGTGGGGCTCCTAGGGCCCTCCTCGGGGCCGCTGGCATGGCGATGACGAAACCTCCCATGGCGTGAATCGCCGTGATCGCGCCCCGCGTGCGGCCTTCACCGGCTTCCACGCCGGGTGCCAAATGTGGCCCTGGTGGCTGGCTTTCAAAAAAACAACACTCACAACTTCTTCACATCCGACACCTACTCTACAGCAGACACTTCGGTCACCGTTGTCCGCCCTTGCGCCCGCTGCACTTGCGCTGAGTGTGGCTTTGCCGAAAGTGATAGGGCTCCGTCCTCGACCACAGAGCCGTTTTGTCTTGCACTTTTTTTCGCATCCTGCTCCGACCACTTCATAGCTATCAAAACCCGACATCGAAAACGCGGAGCAACCACGCGGCGTTGGGGTCGACTGGGTCGGCAGCCCGCGCCCCGGACGCGGCCACCCCCAGGCCCGTAGGAGCGCAGCCTTTAGCATAGAGAGTTCGTGCGACCTGCAGAGTTCCCGGCGCAGGGCACGTGCTCCAATGAGCAGAAAGTCGGGGCGCAGAGCTAGCCTGGCTGATGAAGACCACGCGCTCGACCTTAGCGAGAACGACGACGATGCGGAGAAGCAGGAGCTCAGGTGCGTTCGCGTGCAGTAGGGTCAGGCACAGGGTGGATCGTGCGCCTTGGGGCACCAACAGATGCTGTTGCGGCGTGCGCCACGCAATGTCGTGCAGCGCCTGAACGCGCCGCACCAACCCGCAACTGCGAACTCCTGCTGCGCGCACTGTACGTGCCGTGCAGGCGGCAAAAAAACCGCGAGGCCGCCCGCCGCGTGCGCGAGCGGCGGCAGACCCTTGTCAATCAGCTGCGGTCTGAGGTGCGAATTTGGGCGCCCGCTCAGCGACCGCCGCCCGCCGCCGCCGCCTGGCCCCCTCGCCCCCCCGCATGCATGCACAACGAATGCCCATGCGGCGCCCGCTTCTCGTCCCAAGCTCCGCATGCGCCACCTGAATGCCCCCCCCCCCAAACTGCATCCCCATGCCTCATACTCGACCTGGCTCTCCAGAGGGACCAGCTGCGGAAGGAGAACCAGCAGCTGATGCATCTCATGAAAGAGCAGCTGGAGGAGATCACAGTCCTGCGCGCCGCCCCCGTCCTGCGCGGCGCCTCTTTCTGCGCCGCCTCCGCCGCCGCTGCCGCGGCCGCCGCCGCCGCGGCGACCGCCCGCAGCGACGGCGGCGGCGCCGCGTGCTCCGCGCTCGGCGGCGGCCCCGGGTCGCCCGGCGGCTCGCAGGGCGCGAACGATGCGGAGTCCGCCGGCGGCGCGCCTGCTGCCGCTGCTGCGGCTGCGGCCGCTGCCGCCGCTGCCGCTGCTGCGGCCGCCGCCGCGTCTGCGGGGTCGTGCGCGGATGACGTTGTCGTGGTGACTCAGGACAAGGAGACGTCGCTGCCGATTGTCACCACGATGGGCCCCACCGGCCTCAAGCTGACGCTCCGTGACCTCAAGAAAGAGGGTGCGCGGCGCAGCGCGTTCAGCAACCCCCTTGGGCATGCGGCCGGCATATCACGCAGTCTTCGCGCGCCGGTCGCTGCTGCACGCGTGCGGCAGGCGAGCCATGCAGTGTTCCCTCGTGCCGCACGCCTCGCTTGTGGGCCCGTGCCGCGCCTCACTGCCCGCGTCGCTCCCATCCTTTTGAACAGATGTGATGGCCCCGGCGCATGGGGGCCTGGGGACGCACGATTCGGCGATGAGCGACCCGGGGGCGCCCTGGGCCGACGAGCGCGCGCAGCAGCGCCAGCAGCGCTCCGGCGGCAAGCGCCGCGCCCCGGGCTCGCCCTGCGACGACGACTGCGTGGGCGGCGGTGCGGCGGGCGCGGACTGCGGTCGCGACGCGAGGCGCGGCGGGCTGCTGCCCTCTGTCGTGTCTGCGCCGGCGCCCGAGGCCGGCGCGCGCACGCCGCGCGGCGGCAGCCGCCTGGCCCACACCTCCTCCATGCCCGCGCAAGAGCCGCCGCTGAAGCAGCGCGCGCTCGCGCACGCGCCCATGCAGCCGCCGGCGCACGCGCGCCACCCGGGCGCCCACCTGCCGCCGATCCGCACAGGCAGCAGCCTCAGCGTGGCCGCGGCGGCACTGCAGGCGCCGGGCGCGGCCACGCCGCCCGCCCATACGACGGCCATGGCCGCCGCACTCGTCGCGTCGTCCCCGCTGCAGGCGCCCCTAATGGCCGCCGGCGCGCACTCGCCGCACCACCTGGCCCAGCGCCCCGCGCCGCTGATGCACCACGGCTCCCTGCCCGCCGCGCCTCCGCTGTGCTCGCCGGCACAGTCGGCGGCCGCGTCCCTGCCCATGATGATGTCAGCGCCCGCCTTCCAGGGCAGCGGCGACCACGCCGCCGCCGTCGCCGCCGCGGCCATGCACGACCGCGCAGGCTCCGCGCTCTGCGGCGGCCCGCCGTCCGGCGCCGGGCCGCGCGGCGCGGCCGCGCTGCGGCAGCAGCAGCAGGCGCAGGCGGCGCAGCAGGCGGCGCAGCACGAGCTGCAGATGCAGCACCTGCAGGCGCAGCAGATGGCGGAGCACCACCAGCTGCTGGCTGCCTTGGGCAGCTACAACTTCGGCGGCGGCGGCGCCCCCATGACTTGCGGCGGCTCCCACGCCGGCCTCGGCCCCCGCGGCGCGGGCCACGGCCACTCGCACGCGCCGTTCGCGCTCGCCGCCGGCGGCTGCGGCCCGTCGATGGTCGCCGCGGGGGGCCCGCCGGTGCCGCTCGCCGGGGCCGGGCGCGCGCTCTCCCTGGGGCGGCTGGGCAGCCTGCTTGATGACGACCCCGGCAGCCTCGCGCTGCTGTGGCAGGACTGAGGCGCGGTTAACGCCCGGTCAACCCCAGATCACGAGAACCTCCTTCCGCGCCCCCCGACTGAGCCCCGCGGGCCCCCAGGCGCGGCCCGGTACTCTCCACATGGCGCAATGCGGGCGATTGTTTAGCGCTTTGCAGAAGAGCCTGCACTTGAAAATTGGTTGGGCCTTGCACATCGAACGCTTCCCGGGGCCTCACAGCCTGCCCGTCGCTGGGGCTGTCCCGGGCAAGGCTGCTGCTCAGAGGCCTCTGGGGGCGGCTGCCCCCTGTGCTTGGGCAGTTGCCCCCCTCTGCGTGGCCCTTTCGGCCTTGTTATACAAGCATGCCGACCCGCCTGACCGTGGCACCCTTTTCGCGCCCCCAAAGCGCCGCCCGCCACCCGCATTGCCGCTTTCAAAGCACGCGCGCCCGCCCGCCTGCCATTACGCAGCTTCTTGGCGGGCGCGCGGCTCCGCCCCCCCCCCCCCCCCCCCCC
>NW_014011670.1:8381-11491 GCF_000611645.1 Monoraphidium neglectum
CCCGCCTGCCATTACGCAGCTTCTTGGCGGGCGCGCGGCTCCGCCCCCCTCGCCCCCACCCCCTCATCTCCGCTGCTGAGCCTGCCCCGACTTGTGGGCTCGGCGGCCGTTCCGCGGCCTCACTTCGGCCCTCTCCAACACCCTCAGCCCAGCCCACGCCTACCCGCGCCGCCGCGCGCATAAACCCCTGCGTATGAGGGAGGCAGACCCCTTGCAAATCCGCTCGCTCGCGCCCGCCGCGCCGGCGCCCGCACCGCCGCGGCTGCCGACGCCTTTTGCATTCTGCGCCTAGCCCCGGGGTCCTCGCACCCGGCCGCCCCCCTACTTGGTATACTTTACAAGCGCCGAGCCCTGTTGGCCTCGCCCCGTCGCCGCGACACGCCGCCCGCTGCTGCGGCAGGGACGGCGGCGGTCGTGGCAGCGGCGCGCCCTGGACGCGTGGCCGCGCTTGGCGACCGCTGCCGCCGCACTTCTGCCGCTTCCACTTTCTGACCTTTTCTGGTGCCTGGGGCTGCCTCTTATACCCCACTGCGGGTGCACCCTCTCACTACTTTATGTGTCCCGGGGACAGGCGCACTTGCCCGAACCGCGGCCGCCGCCCGCCGCCCCGCGGGCGGCGGCGCGAGCACGGTGGACTTTGGTTGGTCTTGCTTAACGCACGCTCCGGGCATCCTATCAGGGCGCCTCGCGTCCTGCGAGCGCGGGGCGCCCCCCGGTCCTTGGTATCATTTTGCCGCCTGTCCGCCGCCCGGGCCCTCGGGGCCCGTCAGGACCGAACTGCACACTTCTTTTCCCCCGCCTGCTGCCACGCTGCGCCATTCCCATCCTCTCATCAGCGCGACTGCCTGCCGCCCGCGCCCGGACCACACCCCAGCCGCCCCCAACGCCCGCCAGGCCAGCCGGCTCGCACACCCGCCCGCCCGCCCGCTCGCAGCTTGGAGGGTTGGCGGAGGTTGGGCGACGGCCTTGCCTCCCGCGTGTGCTGGAGTGGCTGCGGGCGGCGCGCTGATCGCTTTGCACTGGCGCCAGGTCCGACTTGAACCGGGTGCCTGGGTCTGCGTTCCGCTGCACCAACCCTGAACTGCCACTTTCTGCGCGCCCAACCCCGGCCTGCCCTTCGGCCGCGCGCACCCCGAGCCTTTTCGCCACCTCGCGCAACACCGCCACTCATGCCACGGGATTGTTGACTTGATTTGGGCGGGCCGCGGCGCCGCGAGCCGTCCCCAAGCTCGCGCTGTGTACGACGCGGCGGCCCCGATGTCGCCGGTCGGCTGCGCTTGCCTGGACACGGCGGCGGCGCCACCTCTACACTGCCACTTTTACTTTTGTCGAGTCGGTGGGCTGGTCGGTCGTGGGGCGCACCGCGGTTTGAGTGTCCAGCCGCCACGTGCGGCCCGGCCGCTCAGCCGCTGCCCTATGGAACCGGGAGCTTGAGTGAGGACGGGCTGCTGCATTGGTTGCTCACAGGCACAGCTTATGCACACAGCCAATCCCTTAACTTTTACTTTTGACGAGAGACGTTGGCTTCAAATCAACCAGGTAAGATTGGCCGCTGCATCACATTTCTGAGCGGTGGGTGACGGTTTGTAACGGGCCACAGGCGGATGCGTTTGGTGCTTGTATGGTTAATGGAGGCGTACTGAGGTACAGCTCAAAAGTGCCTAGTCAAGACTTTGTGACCTGTAAAACATGTGCATCAGCTCAGCTGCCTGGGATCACCATGACTGTAGATCAGTCGAGCTGTACCACCGAAATTTGAAAATCGGAGTTGGCGTTGGAGTTACCACACGAGGACCTGCTGGCTGCGTGTCACGCCATCAACGGAGACAGCACCACAATTTGAGTGTTGGTGGCATGCGGCATGGTGCAAGCAAGATAAAGAACTTGACTGTTTCGAAAGTCGCGCGTGTGTGATCTGGTTGCTGCCTGCGACTTTTTCATTCAAAGCCATTTTCTGAGTCTTTCAAAAGAGGTTCGGCCCTCAGTGCTCTTATCAGAGGACCGCTGGGCCATGGGCACCGATCCCAAGCCAGCCGAGCGCAAGCAGCGAGGCATCAGCAGCTTCTTCAAGCCCACAGGGGATGCTGGGGCCGCATGTAATCCATCTAAGGACGCGGCCAAGGAGAACAAGCGCACAACTGCAGCGGGAGGTCGCAAGGAGACTGGCAATGCAGAGGTGTGCACGCTTTGCACGTCGACGGACCCCTCTGGCAACGCTTGGCTTGGCTCGCGACATGCCGCTGCCCTTCCTGCCCCGCTCCTGCCCTCACTTGCACTTATCTGATAAATCAGCGGTGCCGTGCGCAGGCCGCCGGCGACGGGCGCCGCCTGAAGCGCCTCAAGCGTGGCAATGAAAGCGCGCCCGCGGCGGCAGGGGCGCAGGTGCGGCGCGCCTACCGCAGCCGCTCGCGCCGCGGCGGGGGAGCTGCCACGCGGCGCGGGCGTGGCCTTGACAGCATATGCGTACGAGCGCGCATGCACACGCCTGTGTCGCGGAGCGTCGCAGCAGGCGTTTCCATGTTGGTTTTGATGGCACAGATAGTGCAACCTCTGCTGATGTCACCCATTCGCCGCGACTCATGTCTTGTGCCACCAGGATGAGGACCTTGAGGATGCAATGGATGAGGACGAGCCCGGACAGGGCCAGCAGCAGCAGCAGCAGCAGCAGCAGCAGCAGCAGCAGCAGCAGCAGCAGCAGCAGCAGCAGGAGCAACAACAGGAGCAGCAGGAGCAGCAGGAGCAGCAGCAAAAAGGAAAGCAGCAGCAGCAGCAGCAGCAGCAGCAGCAGCAGCAGCAGCAGCAGCAGCAGCAGCAGCAGCAGCAGCAGCAGCAAGAAGGAAAGCAGCAGCAGCAGCAGCAGCAGCAGCAGCCGCCCGACAAGGGCAGCGGGGACTGCCGGGGGCAGGAGAAGGGCGGCAAGGGCACCGAGGCGCCCTCAATACCATCGCCGAGCAAGGTGTGCTCCCCTGGGACACTCGGGGCGGGAGTCCTTGTCATGGTTTAACAGGCAGAGGCGCTCGTGGGGAACGATGGGCAGAGGCGTGCGCGGGTGAGGGGGTCGGGCCCGGCGGGTCCCGGCTTCTCTCCTGGGAGCAGGAGGGGATGTCGCC
>NW_014011669.1:0-1510 GCF_000611645.1 Monoraphidium neglectum
GGGTGAAGGTGGGGGTTAGGGCGGCAGGGGCGGAGGAATGCATGGAGGGAGGGCTGGGGCAAAGAGAGCGGAGGTGGGGAGGCGCGTGAGTTGCCATTGTCTCCTACGTCTGATTGCATGTGTGTCGTGGTCGCTTGCATGTCGTGTGCTGAGTCGCACTCCGCGTTGCTGCTCGCCGTGGGTGGTGAGCCGCGTGTGCGTGTGCGGCAACACGTGCGTGCATGCAAGTGAGGTGCGTGTGTGTGTGTGTGTGTGTATGTGTGTAAGGAGTGCTCAGGATGTGTGCATGACATGGTGGTTGGTTTTGCCCTGCCACTAAAGGCCACAACCTCGCATTGCCGGCAGGCACGGTGGGCAAACAAGCGCCCTCCCTTGCCCTGCACCACCCCGCACTCCCTCCCCCGCCTTCTGCTCACCACACGCACGACGACAATCGCTGCCCCCGCCGCCCCTGCCGCCGCCCCAGATGCCGCCGTTTTACGGGGACAACGAGCAGCAGATATTTGAGAGCGTGATCAAGGCCCCCCTGGACTTCAACAGCGACCCCTGGCCCAAAATATCTGAACCTGCAAAGGTGGGGCGTGTGCTTGTGTGTATGTGTGTGTGTGTGTGTGTGTGTGTGTGTGTGTGTGTTGTTACGTGTGTGTGTGTGTGTCCTCCTATCTCTCAAACTGCACTCACACGCATGCACCTTCTCAAACACAGCACCATGATGTGTTCACACGTGCACACATGCGTTGACACACACATGCACACACATGCATCCACGCAAGAAGACGCGCAATTCAACTCTCAACGCACGCAACTCCTCACGCTTGCCGCTTGCTCACGACACCCTCAAAAAAACCTCAGGACGTCGTGCGCCGCATGCTGGTGCGCAACCCCACCAAGCGCGCGACTGCCGCCGACGTGCTGCGCCACGAGTGGGTGAGGGAGGGCGGCGTGGCGGGCGACAACGTGATCGAGCCCGAGGTGCTGACTAGGATGAGGGGCTTTGCCGCCATGAACAAGCTCAAGAAGGAGGCCCTCAAGGTGGGGGGTTGTGTGTTTGTGTGTGTGTTTGTGTGCGTGTGTGTGTGTGTGTGTGGAGGGAGGGAGGGGGGGCAGGGTGGTGAGGTGTTCTGGACTCAGCTTGTTACTGGCGCGTGGCGTGTGCGTGACCAGCCGCGCGTTCGTGGGCGGAAGGGGTCGCTTGGAGGAGCCTGCACGGGCGTCCATGCACGCGCACGCTCCTGCGCGATCACATACAATCAAAGAAACACTCACACCTCAACGCACACACACACACACTATCAATCGCGACCGCTCCCACCCCCACCCCCCTCACGTCCCTGCCAGGTCATCGCCCTCAACCTGCCCGCCGCGGAGATCGAGGGTCTCAAGGAAATGTTTGCGGCAATGGACAAGGACGGCAGCGGCACCATCACAGTGGACGAAATGAGGGAGGGGCTCAAGTCAAAGGTGCGCGGTTGGGCGCGCGTTCGCGGAGGGAGGGGCCCCGGGGGGGGGG
>NW_014011669.1:1962-3382 GCF_000611645.1 Monoraphidium neglectum
GGCGGGGGCGGCTGCGGGGGTGATTGTGCGTTGTGTCGCTTGCTGAGGGCGGGGAAGACGGCCGTGCGTTGCGTGGCGGCGCCGGGGACGACGGCGCCACCCGGGCTCGGCGGTCCCCGTCGCGGCGCGTGCCTGCGAAGGGTCTGTCAACGAATCTCATCATTGTGGACAACTGCGATTGCCCGGCCGCCGCCCACAGGGCAGTCGCGCCGCCGGGTGCTTCTCCAAATGCGCGCTTCTGACGTGCACGGTCGGCGCGGTTTGTCCCTGCCGTGCGTTTGATTGGAGAGACATCGAACTGACTCCACAGAACCCTTGTCCGGCTGCCCTTCATCCCGCCAGGGCACGCTCATCCCGGAGGAGGACCTGCAGCGACTCATGGCCAACGCTGACATCACCGGTGACGGCGCCATCGAGTGAGCATCCCCCCCCCACCCCCTTGCCTGGACGCTGGGGCCGTGCTACAGTGGTTGGCAGAAATTGGGATCAGGGGCGGGCTTGATGGGAAGGGGTGGCGCGGGCCCTCTTGAGGGCGGCCTGGCGTCTCGCTGCACCCTCGCCCGCTGATTAAAGGCGCAGGTCTCAAGTGTTGCGCGGGTCCTCTTCTCCCTCCCATACGCACACGCACAAACACGCGTGCGTGCACACACACAAACACACACACACACACACACAAAGACATACTGAAACTCTGGATGCAAACAAGAACTTGCCTGTGAACCAAACCACCCTTCATCCACTCACACACTACCACCCCCCCCCCACCACCTACACACACTCACACCCCCCAGCTACGGTGAGTTCCTGGCGGCCACCATGCACCTCGGGAAGCTCAACAAGGACGAGCACCTCCACAGAGCATTCGCGGTGCGCCCCCCTTGGCCGACCGCCGCCAGCGGCCGTTTTAGTGGTGGTAGGGGCAGACGCTGGTCCGTGGTTGCACGAGGGTGCAATGAGGCGCCTTCGCCAGCAGGATGTGCAGGAGTCGTCACAGCTGAATTAACCCCCGGGGAGGGGGGGGCTTTGGAACCTTAGTTTTGTTGCCTGCAGGTCCGCACGGCTGCTTCGAGCCCAACAATTGCGGATGAACCGCCCGCCCTCCCCAACCGCAGCACTTTGATGCTGACGGCAGCGGCTACATCACCGTGGAGGAGCTGGAGGCGGCGCTGAAGCAGGAGGGGGACAGCAGCATGGCGGCCCTGGGGGAGCAGATCAAGAGCATCCTGGTGTGTGGGGGGGGGGAGGGGGCAGATGCTTCGGAGTGGGGTTGGCGTTTTGGTTGCGTGTAGGGACCCTCGTCCCCCCACCCCCTCTCACACAGGCATGCACTTGACGAGTCGAGCTGTGCGTGCCTGCTTCGCCTCCCTTGACGTAAACACACGTGCACCCGACACACACACACACACACACACACACACAC
>NW_014011669.1:4269-8076 GCF_000611645.1 Monoraphidium neglectum
CACACACACACACACACACACACACACACACACACACACACATATCCACACACACACACACACACATGCTTCTGCTCCGTTCTTTTGACACTCCCCCCCCCTGCAAACACACGTAGTCGCTTTGACATGCACACAATACGCGCACACACACTGCATCAAATCACAATCGTGTACACACAACCCAAACCATGAATCACATCCATGCGCAAAACCCACAGGCGGAGGTGGACAAGGATAAGGACGGCCGCATCGACTACGAAGAGTTCTGCGCCATGATGCGCGCAGATGCCGCCCAGCAGACGCACCACCAGCTGCGCGGCGGCTTCCTCACCGACCCCCCGGTCCTGAGCAACGCGAGCATCTCGGACGTCGCATGAGGAACGGCCATCCCGCGGGGCGGGCGCGCGCGTGCCCCACCCTCCTCCCCTTCCCCTTTGCCCCCCACCACCACGTACTCTCACACACCTGTTTTGACCATGCTCGGGCAGCTGTTGGCCTCAGGACCCACGCGCCGCCCCCCTGTGCCCGGCTGCCGCCTGTGGCAGATGCCTTGGGGGCAGGCTTGACTGCCCCCGCTTTGTAAGGGGCTGCTGATGCGGGGGCGGCGGCGGTTTCGCCGCTTCAAAATGCTGATGCCATTGTGGGCGAGCACGGCCCCAACGGGCCCGGATGGCGTGCTAGTTGTGGCGCGCCTGCGAACCGGCGTCCCGTTGCAGGGCGCGTGCGCGGGGTCCCGCTCTTGAACAGCGCGCGCCCAAGCCCCCCTCGCTCGTTGAGCCATCTGCCCCTTGCTTTCCCCTCGTCGGGGCGGGCCAGAGCTGGGCCCCCGCTTGCAGTGCCATGGGGCAACTGCCTTGTCCAACGCCGGCCGCAAAGGCTCCAAAGAATGTGATGTCCTGTTTGCCCAACCTTGTTCCTGTCTGACCGGCCCTCTCTCACCTTGCATTGCCCGCGCCCCCGCTGAGCGTGGGGCGACGCGGCCGCCGCCGCCCGCGGCGCGTCTGGGCTCGTGGGGTGGGCGCGCGCACGCGCATGCGCGCTCGGCCTGGCTCTCCGGCCAGCCGGCGCCGCTGCCATTTGCACACAGACGGACCTTGCACTGCCACGACGCATTTGTTACCCTTTTGCACTGTATCGCGCCGCCTTTGGCCCTGCAGCCCAGGTGCCAATCCAACCAAGCTTCAGTGTGTGGTGCATGTGACGACGTTGCAAGGGGCAAACAGCTGGGGTGTGCTCACGGGCGCTCGCTCTGCGAGCACTGATGTACGCCTTGGCAGCTGCTGAGGCATAGGCCTCCAGAGCAACCCCTGGCAGCAGGCCGCCGGTTACAAGGTCCAGTCGGCGGCAGCTGCGGCAGAAGAATAGGCAAAGGGTTACACAGACCGACCGGCCCTAATAACAAGGGGGACAGAGGGAAAACCCAGACAAGAGGGGCTCCAAACGTTGAAACGGCTCGATCGGAGCGCAGCGCACTGAGCGCTGCGCTCAGCCGTGCACAGCATAAGCCGCGCACCCTCTTGAGCGGATGAGACGAAAGGCGCAGCGCAGCCCCACAGGGTTTCAGGCCTGGGGGAGCCGGTCCAGTACGAGCCTGTCGGGTCTCATCCGGTCAACAGAGGGTCAACAGAGGGGGAAAAAGAGGGGCGGAGCGGCCCATGACCACGCCGCATCTGACATGGCCAGCCGGGTCAGCGCGCTCCCTGCATGGCGCAACGTCGAAAAAGGACGCGCCGCCGCCGGTGCACAGTCCCGGCGGGCCTATCAGACAAAGGGGCGGGTCAGAAGCGCGGCGCTAGAGACAATCAACAACGCGACACGAGGGACGGCACACGACGGCGGGCGGTTGCGCGTCGCCCGATCTGCAACCCCTGGATTGAGTGTGCGTGTGGTGCCGCAGTCTCTGCGGCCCCACCCGCTCTGCTCTGTCCCCAAAACCGCCGGCGCCACGTGATGATGTCATCATGAGTCACCCGAGCAGGGTACCATCATGAGTCACCAGTGGCGTCGGCGGCGGGGACTGCCCCCTGGCGAATGCAGACAGTCCTGGACTGCTTTCATGTAGTCCGGCAAACCCACGGGGTGCCTTGGTGCGAAATAGGCCCTGCCTTCTCTTCAGTCACTCAGCTTTCAGCCTCTGCCGCAGAGCAGGCACATGCAGGCGCGTCAATGCGAGCGACAACACAACAGGCACAACAGGCAAACGCGCCCCAGGCAGCCCGCACAGCGCAGGCGTCGCACCGCTGCGCGGGCTGGTGAGCGCCAGGCGGCCGGTGGGGGCACATTCAACGCCTGTCCGCCGGCAACCGGCCCAAAGCGCGGGCCGAGGCGCAGCGCCGCGCGCGCATACAGCCGCGCGCGGCGTCGCCACGGCGGGCTCAACTGCACGCGCGCGCTCACACAGCGGGTTGAGAATGGGCCCGTGTGGCGCGTGGGAAGAAGTTGGGAGGGGGGGATCCAGCCCACCGCGGCACACCACAGGGCGGCGCAGGCAGGCGTGTGGCGCGCACGCACGCCCCACCACGCGCGCAGCCCTGCCGATGCAGAGAGCCGGGCAGAGAGCCGGACGCAAGGGGGCGGGATGCGCGAAAAAACGAAGCCCGCCAGCCGGCCGTCCGGCCGGCAGGCAGCGGCGCGGCGGGACGTAGCGAGGCGCAGAGGCCAGGCAGGTTGACTAAGTGGCAGAGGCGCTGAGAAGCTGCCAGGCGCTCAAGTGGGTGCTGTGCTCGGTTCGAATAAAGAGCCAGGGGGTGGGTCGGGGGTGTGTGTACAAAGGCGGCGCGCCTGGTTGGTCCAGCCAGCTTCGGGGCCGGATAAAATTGAACGAAATGCAAGCTATGGGGTCGCTAGCGGCGCGAGCGATGGCCGTGCTCTTGAGGCGCTCCGCATACCGGGCAGGAACGTGCATGCCGAGGGCGGCGCGCAACAGCGCCGCACGCCCAGCGCGTCGTTTCCTAGCCAAAAAGATAGGCCGCCCCCATTCACGGTCCGCCTTCGCGGCCGCGGCGCGCGGCGTCGCTCATGGCCGCGGCCGCGGCACCGCGCAGGGGTCCTCGTGACAGGAGGGCGGGCAGGGTGCTGTGCGCTCATGCAGTCTTGAACGGGGGGCAGTCCCCGGACTGTGGTTCGTCAGCCGCTTCGGTGCCGCACGCCCTCTGCTAGATTGTCTTCTGGATGCTTTGATAGGGAAGGTCCTCTGCAGCGAATCACAGGGGCGGCCGCCCGAGGGCCGCCAGCGGCACGCCACCCTTTTGCAGCGGCGCCGCCGCCGACGGCAGGCCCGCCGGGCCCCCGCCGTCCCCCGCAGCCGCGGGTCGCGCCCGCCCTCACCGCGCGCGCGGCGGCGCCGCGAGCGCGGGCACCAGCACGCGCCGCATGGACTCGAAGCCCTCCTGCCGCCCTTTGTTGAGGGTCGGCACGTGCGTGCACACGGGCGAGAACGACGCGTCCGCCCCTGGGTATATCGGCAGGATGTGGCTCCCCCCCACCCCGTCCGCCGCCCGCACGCCCCCCGCGCGCCCGCACCCGACCATGTCGCTCCGCGCCGCGCGCGCGCGCGCGGCCGCGGCGTCGGCCGCCGGCTGCTCGTCGAGCGACGACGATGGGCTGGCCCCGCGGCTGCCGCCGCCGCCGCCGCCGCTGCTGCTGATCAACCGATCCAGAAACGCGTGGTACGCCTCGTCGTCGCCCGACAGGTCCAATCTTGAGGGGGCGGGGCCCGCCATTGACAGCAGCAGATCCTCCAAGGGCCGCCCCTGGTGGTTGGCGTGGAGGGGCTCGGCGCGCCAGGCCTCCTTCATGTATGGCGGG
>NW_014011669.1:8625-12188 GCF_000611645.1 Monoraphidium neglectum
GGTGGATGATCGGGCGGGAACTCCTTGGGACGACGGCGGCCCTCAACACGGGTGTTCAGGAGCGGGGAGGCGCCGCGTCGCTCTCAGGGGCCGGCAAGCAGCAATGGGGGCGCCCTCGGGTGCCGCCGCGGTCCAGGGTGACGGGTGTCAAAAGACGGAGCGGCGCAATCGCAAGGCGGCACTGTTGCACTGCACCCCCAGCTGGCCCTGCCAAAAGAACCCCATGCTGCAGCCCCGCGTGCGCCCGCGCGCGCCCACCTGCTTGACCGCCGCCGTGAGCGCCCGCTTCGCCGCCTTGCCCCAGGCGGGCCCGCTGCTCGCTGGGCGGCTGCAGAGCGCCAGCACGTGCGTGCACCCGTCGCGCACAGCAGACTTCACGGGGATCGGCTCAAACACGGCCGCATCCACCAGCCTGCAGACAGGAAATTGTGAGTTCTTGGATTGTGAGACCCACAGGCCCGCAGGCCAGCACCGGTGCCATTGTTTGATTGCGGGCGTCGCTTTGACTGAGGTGCTTGCCCAAACCCATGCCGCCTTGCACACGGCGCTGTGGCCGTTTCCCTCCAGCCCTTATCAGCCCGCTTCACTCCGTGCTGCATGGGCCCCTCCCAAACCCCTAAACCACAGACAGGGGTGCCCCGTCCCCACACAAGCTCGCCGCCTCGCGCCCCACGCCCCGCGCGCTCGTCTACACGCGTGTGCGGCGCCCACCTGTGCCCCCTGTGCACGCGCGGCGGCCCAGCAATGGCGGGCACGTTGGCGCTGGCCTTGAGGCACTCCCGCAGGTCAAAGGGGCAGTCAAAGTCCTGCAGCAGCTCCGCCCTCAGGGTGTCCAGGCTGGAGGCCACAACCTTGAGAGGCACGGGGCTGGGGTGAGCAGGGCGGGGCGAGCGGAAGAAAAAATTCAGGCCACGGGGCGCCGACGAGAACACGCGCCGTGCTGCGGCGCAGCTGCGTTCGAGGCGCCCTGAGAAAACCCCATCTCATGCCGCGCCCGGCGACGCGCAGACCAGGGAATCGAATGCTGAGCCTGCAGCCGCAGGGGCGCGCCGCGGCTGCGGCACCGGGCGCAGGACGCAAGTCGCAGCCGAAGGTTCCAAGGGCTGCCGCCGCCCCCCTCACCTGTCCATGACGCCGCGCCAGTCCAGGGGCGTGACGTTCGTCATCACCTCGTCCATCAGAAACTCCAGATCCATCGCGGGCGCCTCCCCGCCCATCCAGTAGCGCTTGAGCGATAGGAAGCGCTCGCTGGTGGCCAGGTGGTCCGCGTAAATGTCCAGACCCTCGGGCTGGCCTGGGGATAACGTCACGAGGGTCCGGGTGGAATTGCGGTTGTGTGTGTGCGGTGTACATGTGTGTGTGCGGTGCACATGTGTGCGTGTGTGCAAGAGGCATTGCGGGTCCAGGTGATTTTAGGTTGTGGGCAGCAAAAAACCCGGTTGGAGGCACCCAATGGCGTAGGAGGGCCGCGAAGCCCCCGCCAGGCCGGGCAGGGGGCAAACCTGGCAGACCATGCATGCAAGCGGGGGCGCGCTGTACGCGCGCGCGCACCCGTGAGGAAGTAGGTCGAATTGATGGCGCCCGCCGACGCGCCGTACACTGCGTCGAACGCCTCACGAGTGTCGCACCCCAGCAGGGCCATGAGCATGGCGCCTGGAGAGGTGTTGTTTTGGGTGGGGTGGCCAGGAGAGTGAGGGGTGGAACAGGGCGCGTCGTGGTGCGTGGCTGGGCAGCAGAGGGGGAGGGGGGACGGCTGCGGGTGGCGCACAGGAGCCGCTTGAAAGCGCCGCGAGCCTAGCCGGCTGCTTGGGCACCTTGATCTCAGCGCCGCACAGGCGGCACCGGCCGCGCCCCGGCCGGCCGCCTGCCGCAGGGCGCCCTCCGCCGCCGCGCACCAGGCGCCCGGGCGGCGAGGGGGCTCCGCCGCACCCGTACGTCCCGCTCGGCGCTGCCCACCTGTCACAATGCCGCGCATGCCGCCGCCCTCCACCACCAGCCCCAGCTTGAACCCGTCGCTGCGCCGGCCCGGGACGCTGCCCTCCCGCACCCGCTGCCGCAGCAGCTCCAGCACAGGGTGGTCCGGCGGCGGCAGCAGCGGCGCCTCTGGGGCCGACCGCGGCAGCAGAAGCTCCGGCGCGGCCGGCGCGGTCGCGGGGTCGACGACCGTCGCCGCCTTGGGGACCGTCGAGGCGGCCGCGGGCTTCGCGGCGGCGCCGCCGGGCGCGAAGGCGGTGATCAGGCGCTGCAGGCGGCCAGACGACGCGGCGGCGCCGGGGGAGGGCGCCTGCGGGGCGCACGGCGAGACGCGCGCGGGGCGGGCGGCGGCGGCGGCGTGTGGCGCTGGTACGACGGGGGCGGCGGGCGCCATCGGGCACAGTATACTCAATGGGTAGCTTCTCACACATCGCACGGAAATCAAAGCTGCTGAAAGACGCACAGCGACCATGCGATACTGGGCCCCAATCGACTCTGCGCCGCCGGCGCGAGCTTGGCTGGTGGGCGCGCGCGCGCTCCGCTCGCCACGGAGCAGTGCGCAAGGAGTGACACCGCGCCAGCTCGGTCGGTGCGCTCTGCATCGTACGGGACTCCCATCTATGTCGCACCTGGTGCTCTGCACGGACGACTAGCCGCGACCACGATGCGCACTGCCGAGAGGACAAACGACGGGAAGGCCCTCCTCGAGCACATAGCACATCAGCGCCCTCTGGCGCACGTGCGCGCAGCATGGCTATATCACCAATAATTCAGTTTTACTTTGAGTGTCCTGCGCGCTGTGAGAGGCCCCAGCGGGCGACCAAGAGCTATCGAATTTATCTGGGACACTCCAAGCCGGGTCCTGCGTTTGACGGTGCCTTCAAACTGAATAGAACGGGCTACTTCACACGCTTTCGACGCTGTTAACGGCGATAGGAGGTGCACGAATATTGGTGCGCCGGGTGGCAACCTCAAAGCGAGTGCGTGGCCACGACGGTCAACGCAGCTGAAGGGATGATGATTAGGTGTTACAAAAAGCCGTACACTTCAAATTTATGCCCGTGGGCAAGCTTGCTGCAGGACGACCAGTGCGGGACCGGGAAGCCGCCGCATGACGTGCATGTTTGAGAGAAAGTGAGGTGTTGCAGACGCCCTCACGGCGACAGTCATCATCATCATGCACGTAGCAGATCCACACACATACGGATTGTATGTGTGTGGAGCCATCAGCGGCTGCGGCTGCGGCCTGGCTGGTCGAGCCGCGTGCTGCTGTGGGCCGCATACAGTTATGCCCCGCGCGAGGGGCGATGCCCAGGGAATCCCCATGCATGGCGCGCCACGATGCCCTTGTGGACCACCCCCAGGGCTTGCTTTCCTCCATATAGTGAAGCGACTGTATGATGTACGGTAGCCAGAGTAGGATACACTAAACTTGAACCATGCCACCTCAGCACCAACTAGGCCTAGCGTTGAAGGCGTCGGTTCATGGACCCCGCCGGGCGCAATCCAACGCCGCACGCCACTTGTTCGCGCCCCCCGCTGGCCCCTGTCCACTCCCCTCCACGGGGGCAAACTCTCCCCCCCCCCCC
>NW_014011669.1:12661-13486 GCF_000611645.1 Monoraphidium neglectum
GTTCTAAAGTTGTTGCACCGCCTGTACATTTACCGGTGCAGCCACCACGATCGGCACCGTGTGCGTCGTCGCATGCAGCCGCCCAAACCCGAAACAAACGGCAGTGCAGCACCGCGCGGCGGCGCTGCACGCCCCGCACGGCCAGCAACGAGCACAGCAACAGCTTTTCCGGCCGGCCCGACCGGCCCATACAGCGCGGCCTCCGTGTGGCAGCTCGCGGCGCCGCCGCCGCCGCTGCCGCCGCCGCAGCTGGAGATGCACACGCCCAGCTGGCCCCAGCCGGGCTCTCACTCAGCCAGGCTGGCCTCGTACGCGCCCCACCCCGCCGCCTGGTACTCCGCCGCCGCCGCCGCGGGGTCGGCCGCCCGGATGACGCCGCGCCCGACGATGATGACGTCACTCCCCCTCTGCCCGACCGCGCTCGCGGGCGTGTTGTACTGCTGCCCGAGGTCGTCGCCGCCCGCAGCCAGCTGCACCCCTGGCGTCATGTGGATCAGCCCCGGGCTGCTCTGCTTGGGCCAGGCCGCCGGGTTGATGGAGATGAAGCCCATAACAAAATCGAGGTTGGCCTCCGCGGCGGCGGCGACGGCCTCGGCGTAGGGGCCGGGGGCGGCGAGGGCGCCCTTGGAGGACATCTCCGCCAGCAGCAGGCAGCCGCGGCCCTTGGGGCCGCCGACCTGGCGTTTTAGTTTGTGTGCGTGCGTGCAGGGGGTTATAATTCGAATGGGGTGTCGGGCGCGTCATCAGTACCGTACGAGATGCCAGCGTTTGGTGTGAGTGAGAGAGAGTGGAAAGGGGGGCGGCGTGGGCCCCTGACCCGTGCTT
>NW_014011668.1:0-8024 GCF_000611645.1 Monoraphidium neglectum
CCCGCCCCTCCCGGCGCCGCGACGGAGGGCCCCTCACTCGGCGCGGGCGCCGCCGCCGGCTCGGCCGCCGCCGATGCGGCCGGCGGCGCGGGCGTGGGCGCGGGCGCGGGCGCGGGTGCAGCAGCACCTGCGGACGCCGCGGGCATGCTGGCCTCTAGCCCTGACCGCAGCGCCGCCACCTGCTCCTCTGACAGCAGCTCACTGACTTGGTGCTGCTCGGCGTGGGCGCGCAGACTGTGGGCACGCGCGGATGGGTGATGGTGCAAGGGCGGTCAGTTGGCGCGCGCGGGGACGGGGGTCGCCAAGTGGGAGCTCGTCAGGAGCCAAGTCCGGAGGTGACAGGGTGACACAGTTCGGATACGTGGATGTGAACAAACGGGTAGACTGAGCTCCAAAGGGTGTGCGTCTGCCGTGGGCCCCTGCAATGCTTGCACGGACATGCAAGCACGCCCGCACACACGCGCACACACACGCACGCTCACACGCACGCACACACACACACGCATGCACACACACGCACGCTCACAAACACAAACACACACACAGGAATACGCAAACAATCACGTGTCACACACACATACATGTGCAAGCACCGCCGTGCCTGCCCCCCCTCCAAAGAGGGCCTCACCCTGCCTCAAGCCGGTCCAGCGACTCCAGGGGGCACTGCAGCGCGCGCGCATACACCGCCGCTGCCGCCGCGGGGCCGCCGCGGCCGCGCTCGAAGGCTATGTATGCGTCCCACAGCGGCGCGGCGCGGTAGTCGGTCGAGCAGTAAGCGACGCCGCGCTCGAACACGCTGCAGGGGGGGGGGAGGGCGTGGATGTGCATGGACGGCGGCCACTGCTCTAGCAGGCGCTCGTCCTGCTGCAAACAAGCATGGTCTTTCGCGCTTCTGGGCCACGCAGAGCGTGGATCTGAGCTGCGATGCACGCATGACCTGAGGAAAGTTGCCCTTGGCAGTGCCGCCGCGCTCGCACCTGCGCACGGCTTCCAGGTCGGCGCCCTTGGCCACCACGTGCGCGGCGTAGTGCTCCCAAAAGGGCACGCTGTAAGGCACGGCCGCCGCGCCGCGCTCGAGCGCCTGCGTGCGGGGTTTGACGCGGCGCACTGTGGAGATGAGCGGCCCCTGCATTCTCACGCTGCGCTGCTGCTGTGCTCTTGCCTCAGTCTGGTGCATGCGGCTGCCCATGCTGAAGATCGCAGCCGCAGCGAGCACACGCGTGCTGCACGCATGTGATGCTCGCCCCCGCCGCGAGCCGCTGGCCCCGAACGGCCAGGCGCATGGTGACATCGCTCGCTGCCGCAAGCCGCCGCCGCGGCCGGTTGCCAGCCTGGCGCACCTCAAGCGCGAGCGCGTCGCGGCCGTGGCGGGTGAGCGCGTCTGCGAGCTTCTTCCAATATGCATAGCACAGCGGCCACTCCGCCAGGAGGGCCTCGTATGCCGCCGACAGCTGCTCTGGGTCGTCCTGACACCATCAATGGCCGAGGGTGAGCGGGCGCGCGATATGGTCTCCGCATGCATTGGGGGCCGGGGCGGAAAGGCGGCGTGTGCAGCGTAAAGCAGGCGGTACACGTGGCTGCACAGCACGCGTCGGTTGGAGGCTGCCCGCAAGGTCAGCAGCGGCTGCCACGGTGCTATCATAGCGGCTCTGCCGCTACAAACGCGTGCGAGCCCGCGGCGACGTGCGTGGCGCGGCCGGCCGCGGCGGGCGGCTCGCGCTGCAGCGAGCGCACCAGCTTCTCGGCTGCCGAGGCGAGCGCTGTCCACCCCGCAAAATCCTCTGGCTTGTCCCGCACCACGTTCCAGCACTCTGCCAGCTTCGCTGCTAAAGGGTCCAGCGGCAGATCTGCAGTGGATCGAAAGGGCGATGAAGCATGCAGCAGCGGGAGCCCATTGGGGTCTGCGGCGGCAGCACCGGGAGCGACGGCGCTTTATGGCAGGTGCGCGCACTTGCGATCACACAGCCGCGGCCGCTCACCTGGGGCCACGGTTTGCTCAACGGAACCGTTGGCTAAAGCCATATCCTGTGCCTCTACTGCCTCCGTCATGGCTGCTCTACACGCCCCACGGGCAGTCCAAACCTGGGCGTCACGAGGAAACACCTACAGGGATCATAATGGCTGTTGAATTCTATCGCTAACGATTGCTTTGCTCAGCAAATGGGAGCTTGAAAAAACACCGGGGATGATCTCGGTGCGACGACGACGAAAGCCTCGGAAGCGTAGCGCGCCGCAGTCTATGATGCGATACATTGTGTGATAATTACGTGCACGAAGCATATGTAATGCATATCCTCTCCTCGTTTTTATCAGAATGCTTGCCGCTCGATCTGATGTACACAGCACCATCCTCGGGCCAATCGCGCCGAGACAAAATACATACGTTTTAGAGCGTCCTCTGCGCCGTTGGCAGCGATCGGCAGTGCCGATACGCCTGGCGCCGCGCTCCATCACCGCTGCGCGTGCTGCCAAGCGGCCTGGGGGGGGCGGCGGCAACGGGGGCAAGAGCGATGACGTGATCGACAGCATCCTCAAATTTGCTGACAAGTATGCTGGCATGGGACTACCCCCACCCAAGGGCCGAGCAGGTCCGACGTGCGGGCGCACAGGGCGCGATGAGCAAGTGGTCGGGGCCCCAACAACAGGAACGCCCGCATGGATGTACGCAAAGACGGCTGATGAAACCGCGCTATGCACATTCACACCCCCACCCGCAGCGGTGCGACGGCCAGGCGGCGCCGCCGCCGCGTACCAGGTCCCCTTCACAGCGAACCATGCGTTGCTGCTGTCCCTCGCCGCCGCGTGGGCCGCGACCGCCCTGCTCGGCCTGCTGCCGCCCGCGTCGCTCGCCCTGGACCGCGCGCGGCCTTGGACGGTGCTGTCCGACGCGTGGCTCAGCCCCGGGGTCGACCTCCTGGCGCGGAACCTGTTTTTTGGGTACGTCTTCGGACGCGTGGTGGACAACGTGGAGGGTGGCCAGGGGCTGTGGCTGTCATACGTCCTTTCGGCGGCAGGTTGGTTTGGCGCGGTTGATTCTGAACTCGACCTCAGACGATGGTGTGGATGGGGCGGCTGCTGTGCCACCGCCTGCCTGGCAGTTCCTGCTCCTGCAGCGTGCTCACTGCTTAGCTCTGCCTGTATTTCCTGGGGTTGTCAATGACGCGTTGACCATCAGTTGCGCTTGGCCACCTGATGCAATTTCAGAACCAACTTCCATCACCATCCCTTTGCTGACCCGACGCCCTACCCCACCCAACCCCGCCCCGCGCCGCCTCGGCACCCTTGCAGGCGGCGCCGCCGCCGCTTTCCTGCTTTTGCCGCGCCGCGCCCCCATTGCGGGCTCCGCCATGAACGGGGCCCTCTTCGGCCTCTTTGGCATGGCCACCCTCTTCAACGCCGCGAAGTCGTGGCACTGGCACCGCTGGTTCGAGCTCGTCGCGCTGCTGCCGTTCGTCGCGCTGCAGCTGACGTCGTCGCAGGCGGGGCTCGCGCAGTGGTGCGTGCTGCGCGGCGTGCGGCTCGGCGGCTGGGTGCCGCTGATCGGGGGCCTGGCGGGAGCGGCGGTCTCGGCGGGGATCTTGGCGCTTGGGCGGGTCGTGGCGGCCGGCATTCAGCAGCAGCAGGCCGCCGCGGCCGCGGCCCAGCAGCAGCAGGCGGGAGCCGAGGGGTCGGGGGCGCCGCAGCAGCAGGAGCCGCTGACCGCGTTGCTGAGCAGGGCAGCTGCGCTGGTGCTCAAGCGGCTCGTGTGACTCTACAAGGTTCTTCCTATTGTTGTCTGGATTTTGAGATGTCGTGTGTTGTTAGCGAGCGATGAGGGAACCTTGGGGATTGTTTCCTGGCTATCCAGGCCGACACGTCATGGGTGCCGCTGTCACATAGTGGGGTGGCGTGTGGTGTGTGTATGTTGCTAACTCGCTTGTTGAGATGTCTTGTCCAAAGCGTAATCACTTTATTCTTTATTATGATCATCACTTTGTTTGCTCCATACCTCTGCTTTCGTAAGCAGCACACATCGGTCTAAACCCAAGTGGTTGACACAGGCCGGCCATGGTCCTGCAAGGCAGGAAATTGCACCATTGTAACACATCATATAGGCTGCTTGCACAAGCTGCCAAGGACTCCTTGGCAGCTTCGTTCGGAAGGAAGCAAACGGGTTTGGGTTGATGGGCGGGTGAACCATCCGAGTCTGAACAACCCTTTCTAGCTGCCTCGAAGCAGGTGAAGAGTGATTACTACAAAAGGCTCTACACCTGGAGCCTTCATTTGTGGCATTGACTGTCAAGATCATGATAGTAGAGGGTGAGCAGTCAGGGACATGCGTGGGGTGAAGCAAGCTAGGGCTGGGGTGACGGCATCTGGCTGGCCCGCAGGGGCAAGACAAGCCTGCCGGCAGATCGGGTTTGTGAAGCGTTGTGGTTGTCAGCTGTGGGGCTTCAGAGACGGCACCAGCCTCCAAGGGTTTAGTGGGGACATTGGCTGGTCACACCAGTTTATGCAGCCCAACATCTTGATCGGCAGGCTGCTGTGTCAGCAGTGGACGCAGGGACGGAGGGAGCGCAGAGTTTGTCTGCTGCCGTGCAGCAATCGGGCAAGGCAACCCTTTGTCTGCTGCTGCGGGGTCATGCGATGCGAAGAGTTACCCATCGGCCGCATCTGTAGCCCATCTTGTGAAACAGCCACAAGCCGGCATGCAAAGGCATCTCATCATACGGTACTGTCGGTTGCCAATGACCAGCACCAACCGCAAGCGCAGGGCCTCTGTGAAGATGTGCCGTGCGACATGGCATGGTGCCCTCCAAATTTTTGAGGTTTGCTGCAGAATTACATCTGTGAGGGAACCTGCACACGATCCAGGCCAGCCCCGGCCAAGATCATCTGGCACACCACAGATCACAGCAAACAGCGGCTTTCCCCGCCGCCAGGCATGGTCGCATATTACGGTATCGCCAAGAGAACGATCGCAATCCTTGGCGTTTTATATCTTTACCAGTACCGTCAATATGACGAGGCCAGGCTACATACCCCTTTCCGACGGGAGCCGTGCCCACGGCTCCACCTCGCGGGCGCGCATCGCTGCGATCGCTTCTATAGCAACCCTTGCACTTCTAGTCGCCTGTTGGCCCGGGAACCTCTCATCAATATGGCAGCACCGGCAAGCGGCCATGATGACGCCGCAGCGTGGTCGCGCCGCACATGTGCCTGCGCACACGCAGCAAACGCAGCAGCAACCTCAGCAGTGGCAGCCATCAATGGCCGCCCTAACCGGGCTAGCCGTCGACCAGCCTAAGCGCGACGCAGTCGCTGCAAGTGCCGGCATGGTGGCGCTGCCCAAGGAAAAGGTGCTGCTTGAATTGTTTGTGATGAGCAAGTGCCCGGACGCCAGCTACTGCGAGCACTACCTGCAGGAAACCGTTGAGAAGCTGAGCGACATCGTGCACGTACGCACAGAGTGGGTGGCGGTGCGAGCGGAGGTGGTGAGCGGAGAGAGCAGTGGGCAGCTGGATCGTGCTGGGGCCTACTCGTCAGATGGGACACGCATATACACACACGCACGTGCACACACACACACACACACACACACGCACGCACGCACGCGTGCACACTCTCACACGCACACGTGCACACACACACACACACACACAAACACACACACACACACACACACACACACACACACACAACAGGTACATCATGCAGGTCGACAACAAGGGCGGCATCACCTGCAAGCACGGCGACGAGGAGTGCGCCGGCAACCTCGTGCAGCTGTGCGTCGGCCGCCACACACCCCCAGATCACAATTTCGACTGGTTTTACAGGTTCCTGACCTGCTCCTGGGACAGCGGGCTGCCGGTATCCAGTCCTGAGCTGGTCACTACCTGCCTTGATAAGGTGGGTGCGAACCCTTTGATAAGACAGCAAGTCGCCAGGCGAGCAGGCGCCCTGGGGGCTACAAACGCGCAGGTTCATGCAGCGTAGCCGACGCCAATCAGCTGCACCTGAGGCCCGATTGATCATCAGAAGCGGTGCGGCCGTGGCGCTGGATGCAGCCTTGACGCCTATGCCGCGTGGCCACACCGGCTTGCGTGTGCAGCGCAACTCACGCAGCCGCCCACGACGCCCGTGACCGCCACCCGCACAGGTCGGGGCGTCGGACGCTGCACGCACCGCAGTCCAGCGCTGCATCGCCGGCCCCCAGGGCCGCGGGCTCCTGTACGCGAGCGCGGCGGTGGTGGCCAGGCGGGGCGTGGTGCACAGCTGCACCGTCGCGGTCGACAAGCGGCAGCGCTGCGTGCGCGATGGCGGCGAGTGGTGCGCGGGGGCTGGGAGTGGCGCGGCCGGCGCGTGCACGGGCTTGGGGGTCTGTGCGCCGCGACGGAGCGCGTGCATGTGTGCTGTCAACAGACCCGCAGCTCACTGCATGACATGCGCATCTGCATCGCTGCTTGCCCATGCCCGCACGTCTGCCTTCAGCCGCAAACGGCCCTGCTCGTTCCCAAAGCGCATGTGCACGCGCGGCCCTCCTGCTCCTGCCTTGTAGGTATGACTGCCCAGGCGGAAGCGATGTGGCTGATTTTGAGCGCTCCATCTGTGACGCCTACAAGAAGAGGACCGGCAAGGACGCGGACGCGTGCGGGGAGCAGCGGCGCGAGGGCGAGGAGAAGCAGCCACGCACAGCCTGAGGGGCCGCAGGCACGTGCGCCGCGCCCGTCAAGGTGTCGCCTGTGGCTGCCGGTGTGTGAGCGGCAGTGGAAGGGCTTGGCGCACCGCCAGTTCGCTGGCGCCGCCATCAGGTCGCGACTTTGTTGTGTCTTGGACGTGAGGCAATCCTCCCGTTTCTGGGTGCCCCTCTCACACCCTGAGCCTCAGCGGGGAAGCGGGCCCCCTTGCCCTGACCCCCGCTGAGCTGGGGCTCTGCACCGCAGCCACCAAGCGCAGCCGAAAAAATGCCCAGTCACACTTGGGGGACTAGGCGACAGTGCCATCCAGTCAATGGTATTGCCTTGGTTACAAAATGGTGTTATCACAGTTCAAAAAAGACTCCCCCTTCAGCAGCTCGCCCCGTTTCAACGCGTTCATTGCCACTGTCGGGGGCGCCGACGCAGCTGCCACCCTTAGACCCTGGCAGTGGGAAGCACGTTGCCCAAGACCAAGGGGTGTGCAATCCTGCAAGCCTCAAGCACGCAGTGCGTACAGGTAATGGGACCCATGCAAACACAGCGGTTATACACCACCATGTTTCATGTCGCATGCCCACACCGGCATCAAAATTGAGCAGGGGAGGCAGTGGCTTTGCGGCCTGAGAAGGTAAGCGCAATTTGCCAGAGGGGCAGTAGATGTGTAAGAAGCCCTTTGATCAAAAGGGCATCGCTGGTCCGGATCGGGCAACGCACTTGCCTGTGCAATGCAAAATAGGGAGACCCTGAGCTGCCCAGCTGTATATGGCACACGTGCCGGCTGTCGCGGCGGCAGCCGGCGAGAGGCTCGGATGCCGCGTGGTACGCGCGGAGCCGGAAAGCGCAGCAGCGCCAAATGGTGGTGCTAATGTGTGTGGAGTTGCTGTGGCCGCGCACACGCGCGTGCCACCAGTGTGGCCGCGCGCACGCGCGTGCCACCAGCCTGCTTGCATTGATGAAGGAGCGTCGCACGGGCGGCATGGCGGCTGCGGTGTGCGGGGCTCGGTCGTTATTCAATGATTCACTGAATGAAGCTCTGAGCTGCGGCGGTGCACAAGGTGCACCGCCGCCGCAGAGCAAGCACCGGCTGCAGCTGTGCAAACGTAGGAGTTGCTTCCTGCAGCTGTGCAAATGTAGATGAGGCGAGGCGATGCAGGGCTGCCAGGTGAACAACTACAGGGGCCGAGCTTCAGGGGCAGTCGCCACCATGCCCACGCCTCCCAACCCCTCCGCCTCGTCAGCGTCTGTCTGAGACACAGCCGCAGCCGCCCCCATGCGACGCACCGCCCGTCGCGCCCACGCGCCTCAGCGGCTCGAGACCTTTGGGTCGCCCCAGGGCAGCGGCGGGCG
>NW_014011668.1:8480-11578 GCF_000611645.1 Monoraphidium neglectum
CCCGCCCCTCCCTCAGCAGCCGCCCCAGCTCGCGCCCGGCCGCGGCCTCGAGCTCCTGGACATAGGATCCATGGTGGTGGTCAAGCACTGCCTGCACCCCCGCCATCGGGCTCAGCCGCGCCGCGGCCGCCGCCGCCGCCGCCTGGACGCCGCCGGCCGGAGCCCGCGGCGGCGCGGGTGCCGCGGCGGTCGCGGCCGCTGCGGCGACGGCTGCGCTGTCTGCGGCGTCAGCGCTGCTGAGGGGCGTGCTGAGCATGCTGAGCTCTGCTGCCAGCTCATCAGGCTCGAGGAGGGCCACCTGGGAGCCCTCCTGGGGGGTCCACTTGATGAAATGGACCTATTCGGGGTAGGAAGGGGTGCAGAGGAAAGAGTCCAAGTTGGTTGTAAGGGTAAGGGTCGTCCTGGAGGAATTGAAAGCAGGTGCAACAAGGCGGGGACAAGGAGGGGCGCGGACAGCGGAACACTATGTGAAAGGCAGGGATGACTAAGCAGACGTAGGGCGGCCCGGGCGGTCCAACCCGGCAGGGGCGGCGCCCCTCCATCCGGGCCTGGCTGATCCTGCACAGCTCGCCGGCGCCCGGCGGCGCTGTCAACAGCGCTGCCGCCGCATTTGCCCCACCTCGCCAACGGTCTCGAACAGGAAGCGCTTGGGGGACAGCGGTGGCCCCGTGTGGCCCGCCAGGCGCGCCCGCAGCTCAAGCAGCCCCTGCACCACGGGCAGCCCCGAAAGGACCTGGGAGTTGTGGGTTGGGGGAGTCGTGGTGGCAATGGCGGCGATGAACAAAAAACACCGGCGGCGTTCGGGGCTCGCAGGTAGAACCTGTGACCGTGGTCTTTTGTGTAAAGCTGGCAGGAAGCTGGCATGAAGCTGGCAGGAAGCTGGGAGAAAGCTGGCAGGAAGGGCTGATGGGACCGCGTTGGCACACGAGTTGCACGGATAGCTTGTAAGCACCCCAAGCCTGAAGACACGAGCGAACGCACGCGCGCACGCACGCGCACCACGCCTCGTTGCGGGGGGCGGCCTGACCACACACCTGGTAAGTTGGATCGACCGAGAGCAGGGCCCGCGGCACGGGGTCGTTTTGGAGTATAAAGTTCCTGTCGGAGGATGGGTTTTGATTACGTAAGTGAGAAACCCAACAATTGGGTCAAAAACTTATCAGGTGACACGAGCTGAGGCTGGTTTATGGGGGAGATGCTTGGGAGGCAAGGGGGACAACCACATGCCAGCTGACATGGGCTCGAAAACACGAGGCAGGCCCGGTGGACGCGGCTGGCAGCAAGGTGCTCCCCGACAATAACGGCCCCCCACCCATGCCGCAACCCCGGCCGTGGGTGGTCCCACCCGCGCCGGTGGCGTGCGACGCGCAGTGACGTGAAGGGTTGCGCCCCGCCGCCATGCACACCTGCATTGAGGCCGAGAGAGGCCCAGCACCTGGAGCACGCGGTCGCCGCCGCCGCCCTCCGCGTGGGCGACGACGGGGGGTGAGCCAAAGGTGTAGCAGGCCGGCGCCGGCTGGGAGTCGCGCCTGGTGGGGGGTCCGGGTGGGGAGACAGGGGCAGGGGCGCTCGGGAAGGGGGGGGATGGAGGGTGGATGGCTTACAGTGGGGGCTCGAGGGAGGGAGCTGGGGGTACAGTAAGTGGGGCGGATGCGGGAGCAAATGCGGAGGTAGACAGAGCCACACCGTGGTGCAAGACAGAATGAAAGGAAGGGGGGGAGGGTCAGGGCTCCTTGCTAGTCGCTAACTGGAAGGCACACCCAGACCCCTGATTTTGTTGCCTGCCCAACCTGCGGCTGTGCAGGCGGTAGAGGGCCATGAGCAGCTTGGACATGGCGCCGCCCAGGGAGTGGCCGCCAAACACGACCGGGATGCCTGGGGTGGGGGCGGCGGCAGCACGGGCGCTGGCGTGTTCACGGCTGACCGGCAAAGGCTCCTCCGCGGCCCCATGCATAGCAGCGAGGGCCGCACTTCGGGTCAAGAGGTGCGTGTGATCCAGCACTCCAGAAACCATACTTTCTGCTGCTGGTCAGCCCACTCACGACGCCCCTAGCCCCTAGAGGCGCACCCACCCGCGTCCTCGGCGTGGTCAAGGTAGGGGCGCAGCTGGTCAAACATGGCCTGCGTGATGGCACGCACGGACGCGGGGCGCAGCTGCTTGGCGCAAAAAATGGCGGCTGCACTCGGACTGCTAGCAGGCTAGCAAGTTGGGCACGTGCGAGGAGTCTGAGGATGCACCACCATACACATCAACACGGCCTTCGCGGGTCCAAGCTGATGCAGGCGGGGCGGCGCGCGACCATCCGCAGGGCGGCAGCAGCCGACCGACCGACCTGTGCCATCTCTCCTACGCCCTCGTGCACGACGATGCTGGGGGACGCCTCCAGCGGCTTGGGCCACACGCGCACGAGGCTGCGCCACATGCGCGCAGAGTCCATGTCAGGGGCCCCCCACTGCACACCGCGCAGAAGCACGAAGCGCTCGCGCCGCGGCGGCGGCGCGCCGAGCTCCGTCGCGGCGGCCGCGCCGTCGAGGCTGGACCCCGGGCTGCCGCCGCCGTCGATGCTGCTGCTGCCGCTGCTGCCGCTGCTGCTGCCGCCGCTGCCGCCGGATGACTTGCGCTCCTGCAGCTGTCGGGCAAAGGCGGCGGCGTCGATGGCGCCGTCGGCCACGTACCTGCAGGTTCAGACATGCAGGGACGTCGGGACACATGGCGGATGGTGTGATCACCAACATTAAGGGTTGTTGAGAGCGGGCACCTCAAGGCCTCAACAAGCAGATCTGCAGCGGCAATCTTGCGCCCAAAGACAGTCGGTTTTATAAAGCTGGAAGCGTGCAGCGGAAGAGGGGCTGCTTGGGCAGCTGCCGCGCAGCCGCTCGGCTCGAGCGCGCGCACCAAGCGGTGTACTCGGTGCGCCCGCTGGCGACGAGCGTCATGCCCTGCGCAGCCAGGCGGGCCTGGAGGTCATCGTTGTCGTGTATGTAGCACAGGCCGCTCCAGGAAGCAATGGTGGCGGCCTTGTGCGCCGCCGCCCAGTCTAACTGGCGCCGCCCCCGCTGCTGCGGCGGCCGCTCGGGGGCGCTTGGCTGGGCCGGGT
>NW_014011667.1:0-11121 GCF_000611645.1 Monoraphidium neglectum
GATGTGGACTGGGCGCGGTTGTTTCACGGCAGCCCATGGCAGACGGTGTGGCGGATGACTTATGGCCCGGGGTGGCGGCCGCGGTACGAGCTGCTGGATGGCGGCAGCAGCAGCAGAGCGGGGACAGCGGCGGCTGAGCGTGAGGGGGCAGTGGGGCAGCAGCAGCAGCAACAGCAGCAGCGCGACGAGCTAGAAGACGAGCACAGCGTAATGAGTCACGTAGGTGGGGTACAGGCGGCGGCAGCTGCAGGAGCGGCGGCGGGCGGGGCGCGCCGCCTGTCCCCACCGTCCCCGGCTGAGCTGCGGCGTGGCTGGGGCGCTGCAGCGGAGGGTTTGCTGGGCGTGCTGCCTCCTGGCCTGGCTGCGCGGCTCACGGATGCAGTGGCAGCGGCTGCAGGCGCAGTGGAGGAGGGCCACCTCGGTGACTTCAGCGGCAGCGGCCGCAGCAGTAGCAGCAGTAGTAGCACTAGTAGCAGCAGCAGCAGCAACAGTAGTAGCACTAGTAGCAGCAGCAGCAGCAGCAGCAGCAGCAGCAATGGTATTGGAGGCAACGCAATGGCCGCTGAGGACCCAATACGCACCATCCTGCTGGACTGGGGCCGCCCGGCGCGGGTGGCCCTGGCTTCCGGCCGCGCGTGTGCGCTGCCATTGCTGCTGGTTTCTGCAGAAGACCTGTGGGAGGTCATCGCCGCAGTGGAGCGCAGCCACGGGCTGCCTGCTCGCCCGCGCGGCGGCGGTTCGAAAGAGCAGCCGCCCTTGTGGCGCTTTGGCAGCGACGAGGTGCCGCTGGCGCCGGGCAGCCTGCACAGGGTCAGCGCGCTGACAGTCGCCCTGAAAGACGACGGCGGCGGTAGCGGCGGCGGCGACGGTATTGGCGACAGCGCGGCGACTGAGGAGACGAAGGGCGTGACAGGGCTGACAATCACAGTTGGGCGGTTACAGGGGTCGGCCTTACTCATCGCCGACGTCCTCGCAGCCCTGGCAGGCGGCGGCGGCCCGCACTTTGAACCCTCGCCCGCCGCGCCGGCCGCATCCCCCGCCCGCGCCGCCGCGCTCTGCGCTCTCGACGCCGCGGGCGACGACGGCGCCGCGCGCGCTCTGGCGCGAGCCGCGGTGGGGGCGCCGGGGCCGGTGGTGCTCGTGTTTGGGCCGCCTGGGTCTGGGAAAACAGCTCTGCTGCGGGATGCTGCGCGCACGCTCTCTGACGTCATGGGTGTGTCTACCCTGTTGGTGGACTCGACCGTCGCTGCGCCGTGCACCAACGCCGGCGACACGCGCGGCGGGTGCGGCTGGCCGCCGCCCGCGCCGCAGGGCGCCGGGGGCGCGCGATACCTCGTGGCAGGCAGCGCGCAGGAACAGGCGGAGGCAGTGGCGGCAGCATCAGAGCGCCATGGGTGCCGGGTGGTGATGGTCGACAGTGTCTCGACACCCGAGGCCGCGGCGTCCGTCGCGCGCGCCGCCGCCTCGGGCGCGTCGGTGATGGCGACGATCCCGGCCTCGCGCCGCGAGTTCGTGGCGTCCGAGGCGTTTGCCGGGGTGCGGGGCGTGCTGCTGGGTCCGGCGGCGTCTGGGGCTGTGGTGGCTGCGGTTGAGCTGCTGGAGGGAGGGCGCGTGCACCTGTATGAGCTCAGCCTTGCAGGCTTGGACAGCCCGATCGGCAGCCAGCTGCGGGAAAGAGAGACCGGCGGCAGCAGCAACAGCAGGAACGACGGCAGCGGGGAAGGCGGCAGGGACGAAACTGCCGGTGGCAGCAGCGGCGGCAGCGGCGGCAGCGGCGGCGTGTTGGTGCGCTTTCTGTCTTTTGCCGCAGCCCGCAGCAGGGGGGTCCTTGTGACAAGCAGGAGCGCCGCGGCATCTGCAATGGACTCGATAGACATGTAAGGTCGCACCACACGACTAAAGCTCGGTTTTATTTGCAAAGGTCTCTTCTGCACGCACACCATGCAAGGGGACTATTATGACTATTATGAGATACGTCTTTGCAGGGGTCAAAGCAGCACTTTGACCAGCACTAGATGCATGCGGCATGGTATGATGTAGCGTCGAAATCGTTCGTATATCTCACAAAATAGTTTATGGTACAACATTCATAGCGGCCCCATCCAGCCGAGCTCCGTTGGACCACCTGCGGAAAAAGTTCGTCGGTTATCGCAGTGCTGAGGCCGGTGCTCACGCCCATAGGCAAAAGGTGAGGCCCGCAACACTTTCTCGTACGCTTGAACGGCTGCAGGTCCTGTGTAGCTGCATGCTGCACCTGCCGTGCACACTGCTGATGCACTCACGCAGCATGGCGCACACCGCCGCTTCTGTGGTCCTTGCACAGACTGCATCAGAAATGACCTTCTTCAGCGACTACTGCGTCAAGCCACTGCTGGGACTCGCCGGCAACCTCAACGCGCCTGCGCCCGGCTTCAGCGAGGGCGGCGCAGCCGGTGCCGCTGCCTTTGCACCCACGAGCCCGCCACAGCCTCAGGCGCCTCAGCCCCCGGCGGACGCGCAGCCCGCTCCCTTGAGCGCGGTGCGCCCCGCGGGCTACCTGATCACCCACACTGGCGGTATACGGGAGGTGTATGCGATGGAGCGGCCGCCGCAGCAGATGCCGCCACAGCAGCACCGGCAGCACATGCAGCACATGCAGCACATGCAGCAGCAGCACCACCTGCACCACCAGCACCAGCAGCAGCCGCAGCAAATGGCCCACCAGCAGGCGCCGCAGTTCCCGGCCCACCAGCAGGCAGGGTTTGCGGCGTACAGCCCGCCTCCCGCATACAACAGCCCCCTGGCTCAGCCGGTGCAGCCCATTATGCCCCAGTCTCCGGTGCAGCACGCGCAGTCTCCGATGCATCACGCGCAGCTGCCGGCATGGCAGCCGCCGGCGTCCCCTAGGGTTCAAGCGCCCATCCCTGAGCACGAGATCATCTGGAACCTCCAGACAGAGGTCATGCGGCTGGTGAGCTGTGCACAGCTTAGTTGTTTGGGGCATCAAGGGCGTGGGCGAAGAGGTGTAGGCAGCACCTTTTAGAGTGAGGGCAGGCACATATGAGTCTCGTTTGTCTTGGTTTCATGGTTGCTCTGACTACCCAGCCCATCGCAACGACGGCGCTCACAACCTGCGTTCTGCTGCCCTGGCCGCCTGCCACGCGCCCCGCGGCCCCCAGGACGGCCTCCTCGGCAGCATGATCCGCGTGCACAGGCAGCAGCTGACCGTCATGATGGCGCAGCGCGAGGCGGCCGACCGGCACACCGCCGACGTCGCGGCGGCGCACGCGTCGCAGATGGCGTCCAGGTTCTCGGAGATCCAGGATCTGAAGGGGCGCATCAAGGCGCTGGAGCAGCAGGCGGACGACGCGCGGGCGCCGGCCACGCCCTGCCAGATGGGATACCAGCCGGGCAAGGAGTTTGCGGGGCAACACCAGGGCGTTGAGGCTGCCGCGGCCGCGTTCGAGCAGGTGCAGCTGCAGGCTCAGGCGCAAGCGCAGGCTCGGCGCGAGGTGCGGCTGCGCCATGGCGCGGAGATGAAGGCGCTCAGAATGAGGCTGCAGGTGAGGGCAACACCGGGCTGTGGACGTCGGGGCCGGAGGCGGGAGCGGAGGCAGTGCCTATTCAGTTGCCCCACTGTTCTCACAAAGCAGCAAGCAAACTTGTGTTCAAAGCTGCGAGGCTGCAAGCGCGTCCCTGAAAGCATGGTTTTGCCCGCACCTTCTCACACCGCGTGCTGCAGGCGCAGGCGCGCGCGGACAAGGCACGCGTCTGCCGGGAAATGGGCGAGAGGATAAGGGCGGCGGGCCTCAGGAGGGCGGAGGAGCCGCAGGAGAGCAGCTGCTGACACATCGATAGATAGAGCAAGGTGCGGGAGTGGGGGGCCTGGCGTGGTGTCCGCAAGGACGCAGACAAAATAGCTGCAGAGCCTTGCGCTGGCTGCTGTGCTACCGTACGGCAGCCTAGGCTGCAATGCTATTTTGTTCCGGGAGGTGGCGAGGGGGTTGACACATCCAGGAGACTGTACCGCCACCCGGTGCTGCTCACTCAGCACACTCGCACCCTCCTGACAGGCCACAGGTGCCTTGGCGGCTGAGAGGGGCCCGGCGCTGGCTGGGAGCCGTGGAGAGTCGGACGCCTGCGTCCGGGGTGTGTGTAGGTCTAGCGCGAGGTACAGGCAACGGCTTCACTTTTGAGCATTACAGGACCGCCCCTTTCTCATAGGCCCAACTCTGTCAAACAGGCAGATGACACGTGACCTGCAATCACCACGCTCGACACCCGCACACTGCAATGAACATCCTTGTCACCAACTTGCATGAGATCTCTTGTAATTGCCAAGCTCTCCTGCTGCTGATATCCAGCCGCTGACGAAATTAATGGCGGGGCACGTGAGGACCCTCACTCACTGGACTGCTTTTCCAGCAGCGTGGTTGCGCAACAGCGGCGCCATGCGCCTACAGTCCAAAAGGCCGTCGATCACTGTTCTTCGCTCCAGTCAAGTGCGGTGGCAATATAGACACATGCTCACACACGCGCGCGCGCGCACGCAAAAACACACACACACACACACACACACACACGCACACACACACACACACACACACACACACACACACACACGCGCACGCACACACGCAACACCCGCAGCAGCAACAGCAGCAGCAGCAGCAGCAGCCCGATGCTCCATGCCTACAGCCCTAGCCGGGCCCCACGCTCCAGGAGCCGCTTGTACCCCAAGCGCCATGCCACCGCCAGCTGAAGGCATTCGCTCGGCGCCGTCCCCGCGCAACCAGCCCCCTCCGTCCCGGCCCCAGCAGCCCTGAGCCGGACCAACTCCGCCTCATCCTCCTGGGCCGTCGTAGGCAGTGCCGACAGCTGGTGGGTGCACGCGGCCCTCACCCACGCCGCACACTTGGCATCCCCCTCCCTTGATATCGCCCGCCCCTCCAGGGCGAGGTGCCCGCGCGCCTTCCACTCGCCGGGCGTTGCCGCGTTTGCCCGCAGCGCCCGCAGCAGCTGCCACCCCGGCCGGCCGTCCCAGTGCAGCCAGCAGTCCGCCGCGCGGGGCGGGTCACGGCGGCAGGCTGGTGCAAAGAGCTCGGGCGGCAGGGGGGCCGTGTCGTGGGGGTTGTCGCCGGGGCCATTGCCTGGTGGGAGGCAGAAGCCGTAAAGCTCTAGCAGCTGCGCAAGCAGGGAGCGTTGCGAGGCGGTGGCACGGACATTGTTTGTGAATGCAAAAGTGCGACGAGCGTGTGAACACACGCTTATGTTTGAGAGAGGTGGCAATATTGGCCGAGGATCAGCATGCTGCGAGCTCCGACCGTGCTCTGGGGGCATATGCTGAGATGGCGTCTCAATGACAGCTGCTGGGGTTGAGGTACCAAGCAGCGGCAGCCTTGCGCAGCAGCTTCCTTTTTCAGGGACAAGAACCGCGCGTTGTTCCGCACCTCGAGGTTGGTGTGGCGGCCATAGCACAAAAAAACCTGATCCTCGGGGTCATACCTGTTTCATAGAGGGGCGGTGAACAGGGGGAGGCGAAGTCCACTAATCAGTGCACGGTCAAGCGCTGAGTGCCCAGGCAAACAGCTTTGTTTGTGAAGAACATGAGCTTGCTGGCGTCTACACGAGCAACCCACTGACCCGTCAATTATATTGTGCCATCAGGGCTGGCTGAAAGTGTCTCCCAGACTTTTCCCCTCGCCGCCAACAGGGGACGCCTCACCGCGCGCGCGCATGCAGCTTATAGGCCCCAGCCGCCTCGTCAAACGCGCCGTCCCCGCTGGTGGGCCCGCGCGTCCAGTCGTCGTCGATGTCGCAGGCGGCCGCGCCGCCATCGCTGCCGCTGCTGGAGCTCCCGCTGCTGGAGGGCCGCTCGTCTTCCAGCTGCTGCGCAGCCGGCAGCTCGGCCTCATGGCAAGCCTCGTTCAATCCAGCACCTGCCCCCGGCCCTGCCCCAACAGCCCCTCGTGCTGCATCGAGCGACGCGCCATCACGTTGGGTGCCGATTTCCTGGCAACCACTGCCGCGAGGCAAGAGGTCGTTCCTGGGGGGCCTGCCGCCATTGGCTAGGTCCTCGCTCCCATCAACTTGGAGCTGCTGCAACTGCTGCTGCACCTCGCTGCCCTCACCCGCCGCACCAGCGTCGCCACCTCCGCCGGGCCCACCCCCCCCGTCGCCCGCGAAACCCGCCGCCGCCGCCGCTTCTGCTGGGGTCGCCACGTCGCCGCCGCCGCATCCGCCGCCGCCGCTGCCGCCGCCGCCAAGGGGAGTTTGTCTTGTGGGCACCCGTGCGCGGGGCAGGTACAGCCGGGGCGTGAAGGGCGGCGGCGGCGCCCGGTAGTTGAAGAGGTCGCCAAACGGCGTGAGGGCGCCCGCGGTGTCGCCGGGCATGTACCTGTGGCAGGAGGTTCGGATGAATGGGCAGGGACATGAACATCCCAGGCAGGTGCCTCGCCTGGGCCGGAAACATGACGCCAAAGCGCCACCCCTCGGGCTCTTGGAAAAAAAGTCGAAGATTAGCAATCAGAAAGCATGGCGATCGTATGCACATGGACACGGCTACGTGGCAGGGTCGCGTTTTGCGGCGTGCCCGCACTCACATGGTGCGGGAGAGCACGGTGGACGCCGCCCACTGCCACGCCGCCCAGCAAGACCACTTTCTCGGGAGACCTGTGATCAGGGGCGTGGGCAGGGAAGGGGGGGGGTTAGTGCAAGCTCACACCTTCCAGCAGCACAGCGCGACCAAGGAGCAAACGCCGACACATGCGCGAGCATGGAGATGCCGGGCTGTGGGAAAAATGGGCGTCAGCACTCCAGCAGCCCACCTAGGTCCCTGAGGAGAGGCCATGCGCCCCGCCACTCCGCCTTTGCCGTGTCGAGCGCATCCGAGGCGGCCCGCACCGCGTGCGGCGCCTGCAGCGCGCACGCAGCCTCCTCTGGGAAGCAGCAGAGGGTCGTGTAGCTGCGGGGCAGCTGCCGGATGTACAGGTGCCAGAAGCTGGCGGGGCCCTTGGAAGCCTCGTGGAGCAGGTGAACAGCCAGGACCTGCGCCGCATGGTGGAGCAGTCGGTCAAACATAGTCAAACATGGGACCACAGGTGACTTCTTGTGCCCGCAGACCGTGGCCGCCTGGGGCTGCATGCCCGGTTTTTGGTACTGCGCTTCAGGTTTGCACTGCTGCATCAAGGACATGGCACTGGCAAATTCAGCTGCCTGCTCAAGAGCGACAGGCCTGTACAGCACACAATCTTGCAGCTTTTCGAAGTGTGTAACAAGGCTTCTCCGCACACTTCGCGGAACGGCACGGCACAGCCTCCCAGTCGCACCTGATGGTCGCTGATCCGCACATACTCCTGCTGGCGCAACAGCGCGCCGAGAGCCGCGTCCCGCCGCGCGCTGCGCCCCGTCATCAGCAGCGGCTCCGGGGCGGCCACTAGGACGTCCCCAAAGGCAATCCGCTGTGTCGCCACAACGCCGCGCCAGCCCTCTGCCACATAGGCGGGCTTGATATTGTGTGTCTCGAGGCCGTGGGCCGTGCACCAGGCAAGGAAGGCAGGCTCGCAGACCTCACAGTCACTGGCCGCCTCGACTGCTGCCGCCATCCAGAGCGCTGCTGCCCGAATCGGGCCGATAGCAAGGGACAGACGACTCAGCGGGTACCGGCACTACGAGTTGGTTGCAAAACATCCATTGAACCATATGCCATACTCCTCTGACTCGCGATCATCAGATCTCTGCGCACAGATCGTTGTTTGCGGCAGCCTGTTTGCTCTGGTGCATATTAAATCAGCAAAGTACTACACGCCATATACTAGCTCAGGCGTTCGCCAGGTTTCAGGCTGACACTTTGTTCACTCAGACTCTGGCCACACCTGTACCCGAAATCCAGCTGCCATTATGCCTGCAAAAATATTAGAGGTAAGTCAACCAGGACCTTCGTGGAGGCGGCAGCGCGAGCTCACGGCAGCGGAACCGCATGCACCGCTCGCACGCATACTGCGCCGCTTATGCTGCTGGTTCCCTGTTGGCGTCCATGCGCTTGGCGCCTCCAGATGCTGGATCCGCCGTCGACGGATTATGTGGATCGGCGCTTCAAAGGCACAAAGGTAGGCAAGCAGGACTTCTTTGCAGAGAATACAACTGAGTGGGCGGCGATGCGCAGCACAGTACACCGCCACAGTCACATGCTATGTCAGCCCCCGTCACTGCCCTGGGTGGGCGGCAAATCAGCCACATGCTCGCGCGCTCACCTGCTGCGCGCCGGTGGAAGCCCCCACCCCCCCCCCACGCGAGGCCTTGCCGAAGCTATCATTTCACGCTCGCCTTTGTATTTGCAGGAAGAATATTTCGCCCGCCTGGCCGCCAGCGCCACCCTGTACATTGGGAACCTTTCTTTCTACACAACAGAGGATCAGGTGGGCGGCAGCGCTTGCACGAGTGGCTGCGGTGCTATCTCGATAACAGCAGCAACTGCACAACGAGGCCGGCGGCGGTGACACCAGTGGCAACGCTAGTTGTAGAAGCAGGGGAGCAGCACTGGCTGCTGCGACAGCATCAGCAGCAGCTGTGGCAGGAGGCACAGGAGCAGCAGCAGCGGCAGCCGCAGCAGCAGCAGTAGCAGCGGCAGCGGCAGCAGCAGCAGCAGCAGCAACAGCAGCAGCAACGGCAGCGGCAGCAGCGGCCGCAGCAGAAGCAGCAGCGGCAGCAGCGGCAGCAGCAGTAGCAGCAGCAGCAGCAGCAGCAGTGGTGATGATGTCCCTGCATTTAGTACAAGCAGCCATGCAGCCGCGCACCAGGCAGCTTTCCAGCAGCTGCCCTCGCAGCTGTGACCTGCCATCTGTCCCACTCCCCTGCCTCCCGTCCGCCATGCCTCACAAACCACGTGTGGCAGGTGTACGCCCTGTTCTCGCGCGTGGGCCACGTGCAGCGAGTCATCATGGGGCTGGACTCACAGCGCAAGACGCCGTGCGGCTTCTGCTTCGTCATTTACGACCGCCGCGAGGTGCGTTGCAGGCGTGGCGCAGCGGGCGGCTGCAGTTGTCGGCCCCATTGTGCAGAGGGCCATTCACGCCGCTGCTAGTGCGGAACGCCGCACGCTGGGGCATGGCGGGCCGCCAAGTCGCGCTCCGCAACCCACTCCTCCCGGTTGCTTCTGCCCGATTGCCAAAGGACGCCCTGGCTGCGGTGCGCTACCTCAGCGGAACGTCCCTCGACGAGCGCCCCATACGCGTCGACATCGACTACGGCTTCGAAGACGGGCGCCAGTTCGGGCGAGGGCGCTCGGGCGGCCAGGCGCGTTTGAGGGCGGGCTACGTGGGGTCAGGACGGAGGGGCGCGTCACGCGTGGATGGCCGTTCACAGGCTGCTCTTTGGACGGGTGGCGGCGCGCGCAGCTCCGCTCCGGTCGCTTTCCCTGCAGGCCTTGCTGTGGAAGGATTGCGCTGGGCTCCTGCGCACCTGCACAATTCCCTTCTCACCAACCTCACCCAACGGCTCCTGTCACTGCCCATTTCCTGCCCCCAAACAGGTGCGCGACGAGTTCAGGACCGACTATGACACGGCCCGTGGCGGTTTTGGCAAGCAGCTGGTCAAGCAGATCCAGGCACAGGGCCTGGCGGTGCAGGAGACAAAGGGCGGGCAGGTCGCGTTTGTGCCGCTGCCGCAGCAGCAGCACCAGCAACAGGGCGGCTGGAAGCAGGGGCAGCAGAGGCGGGGGCAGGGGCCGCGGCCGCCGCAGCAGCAACAGCAGCAGCAGGCGGAAGATCAGCAGCAGCAGCAGGAGCAGCAGCAGGAGCAGCAGGAACAGCAACTGCAGGAACGGGGTCGCGGCGATGAGGACGAGGAGGGCGGCGCTGGCGGCGGCGAGCCCTCTGCGAAGCGGCGGCGAGTGGGCGGGGGCATAGGGGTGGGGGCTGACGCGCAGGAGAACCCAGACGGTGATCTGGAGGCTGTTGCTGGCGGTCAGCGGGGCGAGGGCGGGGACGAGGCTGGCGGTGCCGAGGATGGCGCTGGCGCAGACGAGATGCTGCAGCACGAGGGGAACGGGGCGGCCTGACGCGCGCCTTGTCCTTGTAAACATGGAGAGTGCTGCAGCGAGGCATGACGGGATTGCTTGGCGAGCGTGACGACCCGCTTGCGAGACCTGAGCGGCTTGACGAGTCCAATCACCTTCAGCACCCAGTCACGACAATGAAGGCAAACCATGCAGGTCAGCTGCAAGTTGCCGCCGGTATCGTAGCTGGCCCCACGCCCGGCTGTGTTGTGAACTCCACCGCACACTGTGGCCGGCACAAGTGACTCTCGCAGTCGCTGTGCTTTTCTTCACACATACGGTAGCAGTGCTGCACGCAGCCCCATTCGCGCTGTGCCGCATTCAGGTCTCGATGTCGATGTCTTGGATCCCAATTGATCTTCAACTCCTGCGCAGCATATCCTACAGTTGTCCTCATGTCCATTTCGTCTCCCTGACAAACAATATATAGTCCTCACTGACCACGTCAGATCGTCAATACGTACTTCAACAAGCAAATTATGCTCAGCTTCGGTGCAGTTCGCAGCCTCGCACGCCCGAACCCGATCCAAAGACTCTGCTGGCACGCCGGAAAAAGGGCCGCACGACAGCCAAGGTGCCGCTGATGAGCAGGGCTGGCGCAGGGAACCGCAGCTCGTCCGCCGCGGGGGTGCACTGGACGGGCGGCAAGTTTGGTCGTCGCCACAGCAACTGTTCAAAGTCATGAGCATCCGCAGCGGATCTTGACACAGCGATCGGCAGGCAGCCTCGAGCACATGACATCCTAGCTGAGGAGCAATTGCACGCTGCAGTATCAAGGCCCATATCTGCTGGCCACCTCAGCCCGCCTCATGCTCACGCCCGCACATCGCTGCCCATCCTTGGGTGCTCTGATGCACGCAGGATGTTCTCACCCGCAATCAGCGACCGATTGTCATCAGACACCTTTGGCGGCGCATCCCCTGCATTTGGAGCGGTGCGAGGGGACAATGGGGCAGCGCTCTGCCGGCCCACGCTCATTGCAATGGCGTGGCCCAAATTTACCATCATCCAAACGCCAGCACGCGAGCTGCCAGCCGTCGCACGCCACTCTGCACCCCATGTATCCCTCCGCTCCACCCCCCTCGCAT
>NW_014011666.1:0-1352 GCF_000611645.1 Monoraphidium neglectum
CCCCCGCACCCACCCGTAATCGACGTCTCCGCCACGTTGGTCGCCACGATGCACCGCCTCGCCCCCTCCGGCCCCGCCCTGAACACCCTCAGCTGCATCTCCGGCGGCAGCGACGCGTACAGCGGCAGAACCAGCAGGTCAGAGGCGGAGCCGGCGGGCAGGGAGCAGACGGCGGCGTTGATGGCGGCGACGGCCTTCTCTATCTCCGCCTGACCGGTCAAGAACACCAGGATGTCGCCTGGGGGGTTGCGGGCGGTTTCAGGAGGTTTCGGGCGGTTTTGGCCGTTTGTTGCTGGGGGGGGCGATTTTGCTGGGAAGTTGTTGTCGGAGTAGTGTTGGCGGATGCGTGGCGGCGACGTTTGGAGTAGCTGTGGGGGATGGCCGCCAGGGGCGGCCGCCCGCCCGCACCGGCGGCAAAATATGAGCGACCGTCGCGCCACTCGCAAACGCCGCGGGCCCCTGGATCGCTGCTCGCTCATGCAATTGAGGAGGGGGGCAGCGCGGCGGCGGCGGCCGCGGCGGCGCGCACCCGGTGGTTGGCGCGTGTGTATCTGCAGCACCGTGTCCACCGCCGCAGACACGTAATCCGTGGTGTGATCCTCGCGCGAGTGGATGATGTCGACGGGGAAGCAGCGGCCAGGGACGTTGAACACCTGGGATGCATTTATAAGTGTGGATGTATATATAAGTGTGGATGTATACGAGTGTGCAAAGTGTGTATACAAGTGTGCAGACCCCATTGTGAGATAGTGCACGAGCAACAGGGCCAGTGAAAAGCAACACGGCCTGCCGAGCGGTGCCAGTATCCAGTGATCGCGGGCTGTCTGAAGGGGGTGCGGCGCAGCGCAGACTGGCACATCATGCGTGGCGCCGGGCATTGGGTGGGAGCGCAGGCGGGGTGGCGCGCAGGGGCGGAGAGAGGCTGATCCGATACCCCCGGCCCACCGGGCAGTCACCGAAGTAGGCGGAGAACTTGTCGCCGTCCAGAGTTGCTGACGTCACCACCAGCTTTAGGGGGCGCTCCCTGCGGCAGGGAGCGGGCGGGGAGCGGGCGGGGAGCGGGCCGGGTGGGGTGGGGTGGGTTGGCTGGGGGTGAGGTCGGGGTGAGGGGAGGTGAAATGGGGTGCAGGTCCAGCCGGGCGGCAGGAGCTGGACGGCAGCAGCAAGCGCTGGCGGCAGACATGCAAATGGTGCGGCTGGCCTCGCGAGACTTTCGACATGAGCTGTCGGCAGGCAGTGAGCCGGACTGCGACGCTCGCCCGCCTGCATGCGTCGAACGGGTCCCGGCCGCCGCACAACTACACACACACACACACACACACACACACACACACACACACACACACACACAC
>NW_014011666.1:1804-11570 GCF_000611645.1 Monoraphidium neglectum
CAACTACACACACACACACACACACACACACACACACACACACACACACACACACACACACGTACGCATGCACACGCACACACACACACACACACACTTACACACATACACACACACACACACACACACACACTGACAAACCATCCCACATGGATGCGCACACATGGGCGCACACACCTGACGGTGACGAGCTTCTTGAGGAGGCCGAAAAGGATGTCTGTGTTGAGGGAGCGCTCATGAGCCTCATCCAGGATGATGACCTGGGGTTTGGGGGGACAGGCCAGGGTCGCAGTCGCACGCAAAGCAACATCCTTGTCAGCATGAGCCCCGATGCGAGGGTGCACGCTGAGGCGTGCATGTGCGTTGTGTGTGTGTGTGTGTGTGTGTGTGTGTGTGTGTGTGTGTGTGTGTGTGACGGTGGAGACATTTTCCCTTTGTTGCTTGATGCTACTTGCAATGGTATCCGATTCGTGCGGCAGCAGCACCCCAACGTGGCGAGGTCCGGCCGCCCCTGCTGGATAACCCCTTCCGCGGCCGCCCCGCCCTCCTCGCCCCTCCGCACCCACCCCTCGCCCTCTCCCCTCCCCCATACCCCTGCGTCCATGCTGCTGGTGCCCCCACCTCATATCTGCTGAGCATGGGGTCCTCCAGGCATTCGCGCATCAGGGTGCCATCTGTGACAGCGAGGCGGCAGCCGGCCAGCAGCAAGTCAGCACGAGTCATCTCATGGAGTGCGCATCGCAACTGCGGCACATGCGCAACCCATTCCACCGTGGCTGCGGTGCTAGAGCTTTGATCTTTCCATCACCAGCCTGCACTGTCCACCGCGCAACGCCCGCCGCGCGCCGGCACACGGCAGCTTTCGCCCAGCTACCCGTCAGGTACTTGATGCGGGTGGCCCCTGAGCTCCTGTCCTCGAAGCGCACAGCGTAACCGACCTCGCCGCCGACCTGGACGCCCCGCTCCTCTGCCACGCGCCGCGCCACCGTCACCGCGGCCTGCGGGGCCAAACAAAGCATGCAGCAAGGTGAACAGCGGCGCGTCGGGGGGGAGGGGGCGACGCCTGCGGTCGCCGCGGCTGCACGAGCGGCATGCTGACCGGGAAGCCGTGGTCTGAGGGGCAGCGGGTGGGCGGGCGGGCTGTGTGGGGCGCGGGCGGGATGGGGGCGGCGGAACAAACGCGTGCGCACCACGCGGCGTGGCTGGGTGACACCTATCAGGCCGTCCTTCGCCATGCCGGCTTCTAAAAGGATCTGTGGGAGTAGGGACGCGTTGGCAAACATCAAAGAGCCACGGCACTGGTCGAGCGCAGCCTCACAGATGGCGGCAGGGCGCATACAGGGAGCGCGGGCCCGTTGCACAACACAGCAGCAGGCAGCGGAGCGCGCACCTGAGACAGCTGAGTTGTTTTGCCCGAGCCCGTTTCTCCGATGACCACCACAACGTCATTGGCAGCAACGGCCTTGCGTATGTCCTCTGCATACAGCCGGATGGGGAGCACCGGAGCCTCGGCTGATCTCGTCGCCTCCTCCGCCATGTTCACTTCTCCACCATGTATACCCTAACACCACCACTGATATCAACTTACAGCGGGTTCACTCGCTGTTACGCAAGATATCTGATAACGAATTGAATGCATTATCCAAAGCACACCAACCAGCAGGGTGGGTACCTGCAGCCCTCAGCCTGATGGGGGTTTGCCATCCAATTAATGTGTCATTGAAGTGATGCGAGCTGACCACACACTCTGATTTACAGTGCAAGCCAGATGAGCCCTGATGAAAGAGGACGTAACCAAACGCCTCCTGTATGTCACCGCTTTTGATTGCCCTGGCTTGTCTCACACTTGACCCTGCTGATTAGGCGAAGATTGACCAGCCAGGCATGCAATCCAAGGTGTAGAGTAACTTGTTCTTGTAGTGCAGCAACCAAGTAGTAACGCGATGTTGTGTGCATGCAGCGCATGCGGCCCACAACAGAGAGGCAGCCGCAGCCGGTGACTCAGCACAAGTAGTAATGCAAGATCGGTAGCAAGACGAACAGCCTTGAGCTGCGGGGCGTGCTTTGAATTGTTGATTATGGATAAGATTGGGATACGGGGATGTCCATTCACTGCGGCGCCCCTCTGGGCGTGCTGCAGACACACTCCTACCAGAACCAGATGTGCAGCTTGCGCGTGGTGTGAACAAAAGCAGTCCTCAACACAATAATTAGCTCAATTCCTGTTGGTCCTAAATGAGAGGTCCCAATGATGGATGCACACCCCACTCTTGCGCCTGAACCAGCGCACCAGAGAGCGCGTACCCTAAGCGCGCATCCCCCTCAGCGACAGCACGCGTCTCCGAGGCAGTGGCGATTTGGGAGCTTGTGCTGCCGCAGCCAAGGCGGCCGCCTGCTGAGCTGCAGCTTGCTTCGCCGCCTCAGCTGCCGCGTCGGCGGCGGCTTTCTCTGCTGCTGCCTTAGCTTCTGCCGCCTGCCGATCAGCCGCCGCCTTCTCGGCCGCTGCCTTCTCAGCCGCCGCCTTCTCAGCCGCTGCCTTATCAGCCGCTGCCTTCTCGGCTGCAGCCTTTTCGGCCGCTGCCCTCTGTGCCGCTGCCAGCTCTTCAGCGGCCTTCTGATCAGCCGCTGCCTTGTCCGCCGCCGCCTTGTCCGCCGCCGCCTTCTCAGCCGCCGCCTTCTCAGCCGCTGCCTTCTCAGCCGCTGCCTTCTGAGCCACTGCCCTCTGTGCCGCTGCCAGCTCTTCAGCGGCCTTCTGATCAGCCGCTGCCTTCTCAGCCACTGCCTTCTCAGCCGCCGCCTTGTCAGCCATTGCCTTCTCAGCCGCTGCCTTATCAGCCGCAGCCTTATCAGCCGCTGCCTTGTCAGCCGCTGCCTTCTCGGCGGCCGCCCTCTGCGCCGCCGCCAGCTCTTCTGCGGCCTTCTGATCAGCAGCAGCCTTGTCAGCCGCCGCCTTCTGCTCAGCTGCCACCTTCTCGGCCGCTGCTTTCTCGGCCGCTGCCTTCTGCGCTGCCGCCAGCGCTTCTGCGGCCTTCTGATCAGCAGCAGCCTTGTCAGCCGCCGCCTTCTGCTCAGCTGCCGCCTTCTCGGCCGCTGCTTTCTCGGCCGCTGCCTTCTGCACCAACTCTTCCGTCGCCTTCTGAGCAGCCGCCGCTTGCTCTTGCACTGCCTTCTGCGCAGCAGCAGCCTTCTCCGCCGCGGCCCTGTCTTCAGCTGCCTTCTGCTCAGCAGCTGTCTGCTGAGCTGCCGAGCTTGGCGTAACGACTGGCTGGACAGGCGTGCTCTGCTGGGCCTGCGGTGCTTGCAGTGGCGCCGGCGGCTGCGCCAGTGCCCCTGCAGCGGGCGACTTTGCTGCGTCGGCGGCCGCCTGCAGCGGCGAAGCGGCCGGCTGCGGGGGGGCCTGGGGGGGTTGCGCTGGCGGCACAGTAGGAGAGACTGCCTGGGTGGCAGGAGGCGTCGACGCGGGGGCCGCTGTGGGCTGAGGCGGCGCCGCGGCAGGCGTGTCCAGTTGAAGAGCTGGAGACGCAGACAAAGGGACCGTTGACGAAGGGGGCGTTGTGGCCGGAGGCGACACGACGGCGGCTGTATCGATTTTGATGGGCAGAACCGGCGATGCGGGGGGCGTCGTGGGCTGAGGCGACGAGGCGGCTGTTCCGCTGACAGCCTCATTGACAGGTTTGGGCGCCCCTGCTGGCGGCGAGGGCGGCTGCTCTTGGGGCGGCGAAGGCGCGATGGTGGCGCTGTTGTTGGGCGATGCCGGCGCCGGCGCCGGCGCCGGTGCCGGCGATGGCGACTGCTGCTGCTGCTGCTGCTGCTGCTGCTGCTGCTGCTGCTGCTGCTGCTGCTGCTGCTGCTGCTGCTGCTGCTGCTGCAGCTGCAGAGCAAGGCTGCCGGTGCCGTTGGTAGTCGCAGGTGATGACACACTGTCGCCCTGCCCCTGCACGCCCGGCTGGGGGCTGCGCGTCTCTGGCGAGTTCACCGGCTGCTGGGGGCTGGCAGCCGGCGCGGCGGTGGTACTGCTCTGCGTGCCGCCGGGTGAAGGAGACGGTGGGCCGGCAGGGACGGCGGCGTTGCCTGACAGCTGCCCGCCCGACGGTGACGTCGAGTTGGCGGGCTGCTCCTGCCCAGGCTGCGGGGAAGTCTGCGATGTGTTGGGCTGCGGTTCCTGTCTGCTCGGCGGAGCGGAGGCGTTGCCAGCCGCTTGACCAGCCAACGGTGGGCTGCCGATGGAGCTGTTTGGGGCCGCCTGGTTGACGCCGCCGTCGGTGGCGTTGAAGGGCGGGCCGGTTGTGTTGGACGTGGATGGGCCTGTGCCGTTGGCTGCACCGCCCGGGTTGATGGGTTGCGTGGCGTTTGTTCCAGGTGAAGGGCTGTTGGCGTTGGCCCCAGGTGCGCTGGTGTTGGCGTCGGGGCCGGAGGTTGCGTTGGAAGATTGAAGTGTGCCATTGCTGCTGCCAGTGCCGGATGAATTGAGCGCGACAGACGCATTTGTGTTTGAGGGAACGGGCGAGGTCGTGTTGAGGATGACTGAGCTGTTCGGCGCCGGAGAAGTGCCATTGGGGCTGGCGGTTGTGTTTGAAGTACCAGTCTCGTTCTTGCTGACGGTGGTGCCGTTGCTGCCAAACACAGTGCCATTGGTGCAGCGGACCTCGTAGTAGCCAGTGGTCGCCACCAGGCCTGGAGATTGCGCCGTGCTGAAGGCAGACCGGAGTGTGCGGTGCGCCGAGAGGCGGCGGCCGGCCCCTGCGTTGACCGGGACCCCGGTCCCGTTGACTGAAGCCCCTGTGCTGTTGACCCCGGCCGCTGTTCCATTGATCAGGGCGGCGACCAAGGCGTCCGTGCTGTTGGCTGTCCGGGCCGTGGTGCTGTTGGCGGAGGGCGCTGCCGTTGTGTTGGGCGAAGGCGACGCCGGCGGTGGGACCCAAACGCAACTGCAGCCGCTTGGCACGATCCCGCAAGCATCACCGGGGCCACTGCCGCTGCCGCCGCTACCAACGCCGCCGTCACCACCATCGCCTATATAGCCTCCGCCAGCATCGTAATCGTCGCTGCTACCCCAGGCGTCCCAGTCGCCGCCCCCGTAATCGCCGCCGCTCCACATCCCAAAAATTCTCCCGCCTCCAAGGTTGCCGCCGACCCCGGTCTGCTGTGCATCTGGCGGGGGAGGAGTGCCATGTTGCTGCAGGACCCTCTCGATCAGCTGCAGGGTCGAGAACACATCAGTGTAGTTGCCGCCGGCAGTCGCCTGCGCCAGGCGGCGCTTGCCGGCGTTTGCGGCGGGGACGAGGCCGGTGGCAGCCTGGGAGCCGGGTTTCTTGTCGGGCACGCCTGCTGCAGCCAGGGCGTTCCTGCGGGAGGATGTAAGGGAGGTGGGTGAAGGCAGCGCTCATGCAGACACCGCAAGGGCAGTCTGCGCGTTTCGTGCAAGGCCGGCCTTGATTGCGTGCAGGGGTTTGGCAGCACCAGCTGCGCAGCACAAAGCTAGAGATGCCGCCATACATGCAGCAGCCTGCTGCCCGCCCCGCCCTCACTTGTTTGACAAGCGCTGCAGCCGCTTGAGGGTGGCGGCCGACAGCGTGCGGTTGCGCCTTGCCGTGCCGTTGGTGCGCAACTCCTGTGGTAGCACCACGGTTTGCCCGCTGCCAGTTGGGACAATACCAGTGGGGGGCCCGCCAGGAGAGGCAGCGTTCACAGCAGCGACGGCACTGTAGTCGACCGCAGGAGTGCCCTGCAGGGCAGAATCGCAATGCACATTATGAGGTCGCGCGGGTGGCACAATGCTGTACGTGGACAGAGTGAGTGCATGGTGATTGAAGACGTCGATAAGCGTGCCAACGTTCACCCATGAGCTTAACCAGGCGGCCGTCACGCAGGGCAGGCACGTCGTAGTGTCAGGCAGGCGGGCGTGACATTTGCATGCCGGCGCGAGGCGGCCGCGCCTGAGCCCCCGCCACCGCGCGCACCCTGGCGGCTTCAAACCCCTTGAGCTCCCGCAGCAGGATCTTGAGGGGCGCCGCCTGCTGGTACGCCAGCTGGCGCACGACGGGCAGCTCCGACGGCAGGGATGCCACGGCCTCCAGGGTCGGCACCGACAGCGCCGCCAGCCCGAGGGCGAGGGACCTGTGGAAGCAGGATGGGGCTTGTTTTGTTTATGAATTGATTCATGGATCGGGGTGGGGTTTTGGACAGTGGTGACCATCGGGCCTTGGGGTGCGGGCGTGGGATTGCTAGGACGCAGCTGGCGGGTGGGTAGGGAGGTGCGTCGCGGGCTGGGCCAGGACGGCTTGGGGGTTGCTGTTCCTGGCAGCGTGCGCGGCAAGGGCGCGGCCCCCGCGGGCGGGCGGCAGCCCAGGGCGGGGGAAAGGGTGGAACGCGCCGCTCCGCAGCGCCCACCTGATGCCCCTGACTGCGGGCAGGAGCCCCAGGCAGGTGGTGTAGGCGCTCCTGTGGCGGTACTGGGACGCCCGCACCGCCTCCACCAGCTGCGCCAGCCGCTGCGGCGGCAGCTCGCTGAGGACCTGGCGTTGGCGCGGGGCGGCCGGAGTCCATGGCGTCGTGAAAGGCGGGCGTCGCTTGGTGGTTTGGTGGGCGAGCTTTATTGGCCTTGGATGAATGCATGACACCCCAGGGCCTCGAGCCTGCCGGCCCAAGCGCTGCATTTAGCTGCTGTCGCCGCCGCCATTGAGTCCGAGCCCCTTGTGTGCGGACCGTATGGCGCGACCCAGGAGGCGGAACAGGTGGCCGGCGCCTCCCTTGATTACTGACGGCACATGCGATGCCCCTGTCAGCCACGCGTGCTCACACGTCCTCCCAGCATGCAAGGCTCCTTGGCAATCTTGCGGCACTCAGCGGCGAGCGTCCAGGACAGCGCTAGCGGCGGCCGGCTGGCTGCCAGGGCGTGGCTGCGATGGGGCCTGGGACAGCCGCCGCGCGGCTGGGCAGCCGCACCTTCTGCTGCGTGCCCTTGATGGCTGCGAACTTCTCGAGTGTGTCGCTGTCGAGGCTCAAGAACTCGATCTTTATGGCGTCGCTGCCCCGTGCCTGGGGCAGCGCCTCCCCGAGGGCCTTGATGGTCTTTTGGCGCGGCGTCTCCAAGGCGGCGGCGCCGCTGCCTTGCGCGCTTGCCGGGGCGCCTGAGGGGGTTGGAAGCGGTTGGCCGTGGACAGGTCTGAGAGGCGGCTTTTGGGCGCCGTCGCGCGCACGGGTGCATCAAATATGTTTGGCAACGCCGTCACCCGGGTGCACACGGCCCCTGGGGCTGCGATGCGAGGTGACGCCGGCGCAAGCCACCAACATCACCTGCAAACATGATGAGCAGCGCAAAGACGGCTGCTCGCTGAACCAACTTCATCTTGTTTCGGGTGCTGCTGACCAGTACGACACTACAGAGCGGGCCAGGCTCAACGGCGGTCTCCCGGCCCGCGTGGAGATCGAGTTGAGCGGGCCTGCGTGCCAAGATCGACCGCAAAGTTGCGACATACCGTCTTTTATCAAATGTGTATGAGGCTGTGACGATACCAGACCATGGCGTGAAGCTCCGTGGCCGCGCTCAGCTCCCAGACCTCCAGCCACCCGGTGACACCGGCGTCAGTACAAGCGCGGAGTCATTGAACCAGCCCTTGCACGAAAAGTCATAGGCTAGAGTCGGTTTTGACAGGGCTGCGATCCCTTGACTGAAAAGAGAACGAAGCTCACGCCTTGCTAGACGCCTAGACCAGGAGCTCACGCCCTGCAGCGCTGCCCGCCACCCAACGCACTCAGTGATAACAGTGATGAAAAATCGTGCCATATTGAGATGGGAAGGGTAGAGCGCTGAACAACGTCCCTGAGGCGAACCTCATACAGTACGGATTGGCTGCGCTGTCGAAAATGGCGGCCCGATTGCGGCTGCCTCCCGTGGCTCTACCGTTGGTCAACATGCGAACGAGCTGACAATCGTGTGCGGCCCAGCCTGCACATTCCTTGTGACCAACAACAAAGTAATCCTTGGTGTTAGTGTCCCGCATCTTGGAAGCCGCCAGGATGTCGCCGTGCACAGCTCGTCCCGGGCATGCATGCGGCAGGACCTGCGCTGCTTGATCCCATGAAAGTTGAGATTGGGGCGCTTGCATGTTGGCCGTAGTGGACCTCCCTGGGACCCTCAACAGGGTCCTCTCTGTGCCAACAGGAGCAGGGCGCGCACGGGGTACCCGCGGTTGCAAGCCCCAGCGTGAGTACGCACAGCCAGGGGAGAACTCACCCTTGATCGGATTGCTGGTGAATGCGTGGATACCTTCAAGGCTGTCAGCATCATGCCATTACCATGCATGCACAAATGCCCATGGATCTTTCAAACTAGCCGTCAGCAACAGGTCTGGTGTCCGGGGCCAGGCACCACCTGTTGTTTGGGAGGCAATTGGCCTATTCATGCATGCTCACGTAGGACTGCTGAAGTGCCTTCAACGATTTGCACAACGGGTGGAATGACGTTTTAGGATGAGCCTGCGTGGCAGGGGCAGTGCACGCACCTCACAACCTGGCCCATCCGCGCCTCTGTACTCCTCCATCCAAACGCCAAGCCGCGCTTGGATCTGCACACTCATCCTGTGTCAACCTGCTGGCCCTCATCAAACTCACTTCCAGCAGCTATCATGTCATGAGAAGCATATGTTGGGTTTCATTGCCAAGGTTGACTCATTGACGGTTTTCGGTTGCGGCACCTTGCGCCTGTTGCGGCGACGGCACCTTGCGGCACGCTTTCTTGTGCTCCCTGCTTCGACGCCAGCCTTTAGTCTAGCTCAGTAATACATGCTACTGTGATATAGTATTCTGGACATCGAATACCTCTGGCACCAGGGGGACTCAGATCACGAGGTTGCACGTACAGAGGCATGAAGCATAACATCCGCGTAACTATAAACTGTTGAAGCGTCTCCAGGCCAGCATAACACGTCTGGGGTCGAATCCTCCCGCTGGAAAAAGCAGTGCATCAATCGACAAGGAATGTCATCTCAGGACGAGGAGCTCGTGGACTATGGGGACAACGGTCAGTGTGCGCTGCGCAGAGTTGAGGCAGCACAGCTGGCACACGGGGCGACACAGCTCAATTGCTTGCTTGCGTGTGCAGTGTGAGTGCGCCTGCGCTGCATGCTGCTGCGTGGTGCGTGCCGCTGCATGCACCTGAAGGTCGCTCACGTGCCTCACAACCGCATAGATTATGACGAGACAGGACCAGCCGAGGACGAGGACGGCGGCCGGCAGCTGCAACGGCAGAACAGCAGCGTGCATGGCCGGGGGCGGCGGCAAAGCGGCAGTGGGGCTTTGGGGCAGGAAGAGCAACAGCAGCAGCCGCAGCAGCAGCGGCAGCTGCAGGGCGAGGAGCAGCAGCAGCAGCAGCAGCAGCAGCAGAAGCAGGACGAACACACGCCGCAACAAGATCAGCAAGAGGGGGGGCATCGGCACCCAGGGGACCCACTGCAGGCGCAAGCGCAGCAGAGGGAGCGGCAGCAGCAGCAGCAGAGGGAGCAGCAGCAGCAGCAGCAGCCGCAGCAGCAAGAGGAGCAGCAGCAGGAGTTGGAGCAGCAGCAGCACCGGCGAGACCAGGAACAGCGCAAGCGCCGCAAGCACCAGCCAATAGTATTCCCCGACGCCTCGGGGCAGCAGCCGGTGGCGGCGCCCACCGCCGGCGACAGCAGTGCCGCCGCCACCGGCCCCGACGGCTCCCCGGCCGCGGCCCCAGGCGTCCAGCGGCCCGGCATCGGCCCCCTCCGCACCACGGCCCGCTCCGCGC
>NW_014011665.1:0-11117 GCF_000611645.1 Monoraphidium neglectum
GCGCGGTGACGGCCGTCGGGGCCGTCGGGGTGCAGGGCGGCGTCGCCGGGCGGGACGGGGGAGCCTGGGGCCGGCGGCCGGGCGGCTGGCGCCGCGGTGCCAGCCCCTGGCTCGGCCCACACCGACGGCAGCCTCTTGGAAAAACTTGAAGTCTCGTCAAGCGGGCGCGTGCGCCCTCCCTTCCACTAATCCTCAACCCCGGGAGAGGGCTCGCCTCCTCCTGCCCATCCGCACCCGCCAGCAAACCCAAATCAACCCCGCACGCCGTTTGCTCGGAACAGCCCAGGTGCATGCACTCACGCGTATGCTGCCGGCGTCCACCCCGGCCGCCTCAGCTGCCAGCCGCGCCGTCTCCAGCGCGCGGGAGAAGGGCGACGCATAGACCACCACCTGCCCCGGCCCCAGCCCCGCCCGCGACAGCTCAGACCCAAACAGCTGCCTGCGGGGTTGGGGCGCGGCATGCAAACTTTTCCAGGGTTTAGTGTCGAAGCCGACCAGTGTTTTGGTCATGCGCCGGGCGCGCATGCGGGGTCGTAGGGGGCTGCGGCCTCACAAGGGAGTGGGTAGGGGCGCCGCCGCTCGGCCCACGAAGGGCCCCGCTGCTATCGCAGGGCAGACGCTGAGCTGGTGGCTGCCTCGGCCAGGCCGTGGCGAGGTGGGATCGCTCCAGCGGACGTCGTGCCGGCTGCTGCTGCTATGGCTGCGGCTGGTGCCACTTCGGCTGCTGCAGCTGCCGCCGCTGCCGCTGCCGCTGCCGCTGCCACTGCCGCTGCCGCTGCCACCGCCGCCGCTGCTGATTGTCCGGTGCGGTCCGCTCCTTGCAAACAGGAGCGCCGGCCCCGCTCACCCGGCCGCGCGCGCCTGCTCCTGGCCCGCATCGGTCAAAGCATACGCCTCCTTGACCCCGTTTTCCTGAACACCGGATGGGCAGGGATATGGGTTGTAATGGCTCTCACCGAGAGGAATGTGCGGGTGTTATGACCTTTCAGGGGCGCGGGCGCCACATCGCAGCAGGGGCTCAGGCGCCGCGCCACATCGCAGCAGGGGCTCAGGCGCCGCGCCGCTCGGGCGGGCGGGCAGGAAATGGCGGAGGCTCGGGGCGGCTGCGAAAAGGTGGCGCAGCGGCGCCGCGCCATAGGCTGGCCGCCCACCAGCGAGCTGACGATGATGCTGGCCTCGTTGGCTTTGCTCCTGCCATGGCGCAGCAGCCTGGCGGGGCGGGGGCGGCAGCGGCGGGCTTGGTGTACACTAGGGGCAAGCGGGAGCGCGGTGGGCAGCAGCGGCGCACTGGTCCCAACATGGAGGACTTTCCCGGGCATATGGCTACCGAAATCTGTGGATAACGCTATCACCTACCAGTAAGTGTTTTGCCGCAGCTCCATGAGGGCTCCGTGAGCGCCTGCTCCTTGAAATTGATCGGATCGGTTGCAGATAATTGGTGCTGCTCGAGGTACGTATGTCTGAAAGTGCTGTGACGCGGCACTTTTAATTTTCATACCATTGCAGCCTGCTGCCCGGGCAACATGATGTTGGCCAACATAGCGAACGCCGGTGCCACTCGCAGTGACTGTTGCAACCCCTGTAGTTCTGCCAGGCACAAGCGTGCCTTCGACCATTACAAGCCCAACGCCAAAATAAGCACTCTGTTTCTCCAGTGATACCAGTCCCTGTACGCGGGATACTGCAGCTGTCTGCCTGACCTACTTCGAAACCGTTCACAAGTGCCAGCCCGCAGGCTCGACCCCTCGTCAGGCTCAGCCCCATTGCTGCAACCTTGGCTACATTTCAGTCAGTCCTTGCCTGGATAGACCTTCAGGCCCCAAATTCATCAGGGAAACAAATCAGTTGCCGTGTATGTGGGATATGCGTGCCGTGACCCCAACCATCTTGCCTTCGTTGCTGCACCCAAGGCACTTCCAACCTGGCGACCAGCGCCATGCTGATGACTAATCAGTCATCACATCAGGCGGCAACCGCCGCAACTGTTGCTCGCCTTGCTCACCCAAACTCCAGCCGCCCCTGAACATGGGTACAGGGCATGCTGAGGCCAGATCTTGCAGGTGAGACGGCTGAAAGGTGGCACGACAGGGTGAGTGGGCCGCACGGCGTAGCGGAGCCGTCCAAACCCTGAAGCAAACACGCCTCCTGCACCGCGTGTGGGCGACTGGAATAAGCCGCCGCTGGCATGTCCCAATGTGCTGGGTTTGCTCACTTGACTGAAAAACGCGACACGGGAAGGGTTTGAATCATGGGTAGGTGTGATGCGCAGACAGCGGCCGGCGAATGGCAAGGAACCGGAGCTTGCAGACTCGGCGGGCTTAGTGGCAGGTGGGGGCTGCAGCAGGGGGCCCGATTCCCACTGAGAGCTGGCTTGGGGGCTGGTCGGACGCCAGGAGCTCAAAAGTAAATTCTGGCTCTTGTGACGCGCCGCAGCCATACGCTGCGTCACAAGCAGCTGTCCTGCCATTGTTACCGCCCCTGTTGCGCTGCATTCCGAATTCTGTGTATATTGTACAGGCGTCCAGGACCCACGAGCGGCCGCACCCCCTTTCCATCCGTCATTCCTTTGCTTCAACATACCTCAGTGCCCTCATGAACACATTCCAGAATCCCCCAGCCCTAGTGCATCAGACACATACTGTACTGCAAATGACGAAAGGGTTTACGAATGAGGCGCCCTCTCGCACTCCACATGTTGTCAAAGAGCTGCTGCACACAGCAGTTCAAGGTTTAAGGGTTCAGGGTTTACTGACATTCGGAAGGGCTGCCAATCGTCCGGTCAGCAAGACAACGCAACGGCCCTGCAAAGCCTCCGGGCGCCCGCTACTCCTGCTTGCCCTGCGCCGCTGAGCGCTCCGCCCGCTCCTTCTGCAGCGCCTTGCACTCCTCCCGGTGGCCGCCCTTCCAGTGGACTCGCTGGCTGCGGGGTGCGGTGGATGGATGGTCTCAGTAAATTACAGGCAAGCAGAAGCGGCAAGGCGGCAGCCGTGCATCACAATCCATATTGATTGATAAACGCTTGCAAGAGAGCAGAGCAGCAGGGGCTGCATGCAGAGCGCCAATCTGCGGGGTCAGCCCATGCATGTTATCGGGTTGCAGCTCACCACGCCTTGCTGCAGTAGCGCAGCCCCGGCTTGCGGCAGCCGCTGCACAGGTGCGGGCGCTGGCCGTCCGGCCCCTGCGCCTCGCCGCACACGCTGCAGGCGGGAGCCCGCGGCTTCTCCGCGACGCTGGCCTTCGCCCCGGAATTCTGGTCATCCGCAACCGCCGCCTCGGTGTCGCGGCTCGCCGCCGCATGGAGCCTGGCTTTTGCGATGCAGCCGTCGCACACTTCCGTGTTGAGGCATGACAGCTGCTCCAGCAGCGCGCCGAACAGCGCGCCAATGTCGACGACGCCAGCCGCCCGGGCCGCGATCACGGCCTGAAGGGAGTCCCGCACGATCAAGGCCTCATCCTCGTCATCGCCAGGCGGCGCCGCGCGGCACAGCCTCTCCAGGATGGCCATTTCGGGTGTGTCGTTCACGGTGCACTTTGCGAGGAATGTGCCGTCACGCGCCGACTGACCCGCCAAGCAAGCGTACCACTGGACGAGCCGCCTTTCCAGTGTCGATATCAAGCCCGGGCGCAGGGCGGCATCTGAGTACAGCAAGGTCGATGCTTCGGCTCTTTCATGGCTCAGCTGCTCGAGAAGCCCCGCCAGGATGCAGCCAAAATCCGCACATTCTTCGCCGTCGCCCAAGACGCACAGGCCCCTCGCGAGCGCCGGCAGCGCGGGGTCGGGGAGCAGCTCGCGCAGCGATGCGGACCGGGCGAGACCCCTGTACAAACCTGCCCTTGGCAGCTGCCCTTTGTCGCAGAGCTGTGTTGGCCCCTGCACAACATTTGTCAGGTATTCCGCGACCCGCAGCACGAGCTCGGCGTCGCCGGCCTGAAGCGCCGCAACCGCCGTTTGCGCCAGCGCGGGCGACACGGCGGCGTAATCAGCTACCGCGTCGCTGCAAGACGCCAGGTCGGAGAGTGTGGCGTACGCAAACCCGAGGACGTGGGCGCGGTCTTCGTCCCCGCCGCAGGCCGCTGGTGTGTGGTCTGATATGATGCCCGCCAGCAGCTCGGGCAGGCGGGGGTGCAGGGAAAGGAGAGACGCCGAGAACGCCGCGGCTGCGTCCCCGGCGGGCAGCATGCTGGGGCCGTCTTCAAGTTGGGGGCGGTCGCCCTCAGCAGCGAACGCCAAGCCTTGGAACGTGAGGGGCAGGACTTTAAGCATCCATTCCAGGTCTATGAGGTGGTCAGCGATTGAGGCGGCATCATCAGCGCCTCTGCAGGCACCGCCGCCGCCGCCCCCGCCGCCTCCTCCTCCTCCGCCAACACCAACGCCGCCGCGCGCGGCGGCAGCCGTTTTGGCCGTGCGCAAGAGCAGGGCCGCCGCAAAATCCTGTCGCTCCGCGAGGCGGGGGGCAGCCTGCGGCCGGAAGATCACCAGCCGGTTGATGACGCGGAGGATCGACACCTCAGCGGCCCGCAGCAAGTACGACTTGTCGCTCGGGGATGGAGTGCCAGCCGCCCGCATCCTCAACAAGGAGGAGTTGAAGGCGGCGGCGGCGGCGGCGACGAGGCCCTCGGGGGCGCAGACCCGCAACAGGGCGTCGCGGCTGTCGTCCCGCGCCATAAGCTGGGCCGCGGCCCTCCAGGCGGCCCCAAAGTCGACAAAATGCTGCGGCTGGCTGAGCAGCACCTGCGCCAGCGATCTGCGTTGTCGGGGCAGCGGAAGGGGCGCAGGGGGGTGAGCCGATGAGGGGCACCCCTGTGGGAGGCGTGTGCTTTGAGGGTGTCGAATGTAGTGAAAGCGGAACTGATCATAGCCGTATCAGGCACGGCCCACCAGCGCCTGCGCTTGCATGACGTTGCAACCTACCTGAGAAGCGGCTGGTGCTGTGGAACCAGCTGGCGCCCCTGCTCCCCTTTGAGCAGCGCGTCAATCGCAGAGCAGCATGCTTCCGCGACCACGCTGTCGCAGCCGTGAGCGGCAATTATGGCAGCCAGCTGACCCAGCGCACGGGGCGGGAATAGCCGTCGCTCCGGCGGCATGGGGCCGGCGATTTGCACGAAGCGCGTCAGCAGGTGGGAGAGCACAGCACCATAACACTCGACTGGACCAGGCACAATCAAGGATATGTCGCGTATGAGGGTGATGAGTGCATCTTCAAAGGAGATGGTGGCCATGATGCGTGTCCCCTGCTCGCGTGAAGAGGCAAAAGCGAAGGGGCCGGTCAAACGATCTGCACGCTTGAGGAATATTTATGAAAGCCAAACGCGTCAAAAAAAGCTATCATGAGCTGAAATTCGCTGCGGCAAGTGAAACTGGACGCAGTTGCTTGACGACTACTGCAATGCTGATCTGATGCCAGCGCCGCCCCCGTACCGCTGCTGCCATGCAAGTGGCGCGCAGCAGCAAACAGCATCGGTCGATGATGCAAGGCAAGCGCACGTGGTGCTGTTGTTTGTGCATCTGTGATATGATATCAGACGTGATGCTATCATTGCGCAGGTGCCAGGTATGTTGAAACACAGAGTGACTGTGATGAGAGTCCCGCAACAGACAGCTGCCGCAAGGCTTGATATTTTGTATCACATAAAGCTGGCATTGTCTACGCAATCTTTGTACGGCCGCCCAAGAGTTCAACGCAATCTGCTCTGCCATGCGTCTTGAAGTCCTGCAGCCATGGTCATCCATGCATGTGGCAAATATGCTTTGCATGTGCGAGGGGGTGTTTGCGCCTGGCAACCCTGCTTGCACTGGCAACGCCCGCCGCCCAAGTCATACATTGCATTACATTACAATAAGTCCCAGCAGCGAGAGGACAAACGCTGGCTCCGAGTGAGGGGTCGAGGTGTGTACGTAGCAAAGCTGCACTGCCTCAAACGTCACAGCACAGCTGGATTAGCACTTTTATTAGAAGTGATACAAGTTCCCGCGGCTGCCGCTACTCCTGCGGGTGGGCATGAGCCACCAGCTGGACACTCTAGCCGCGGGCCCCCTGCTCCCCCGCCTGATGGCCGGTGGCGACGGGCGGAATGCGGCCTCGCGGCGCCAGGTGTCGGAGAGATTACTTGACGAGCGAAACGGCCAAATGAGCAGCGAGCCGCAAGTGCGGAAGTCGGCGAGGCAGCCGCGCGCTGCGCCCCTGATGACAGCTGCCTGTGCCCCAGGTTTTAAACACAGTGGTGAGAAGGGGCGATCGACAGAGGCACAAGCCGAAGCGTGGGCGCCACGTGATACCCCTGTCTCATGGTCACAGGCACGCGAGATTTGGGGGCCGCCGGCGCCGCTGCCGCCGCTGCCGCGCCCACGGAAAAGCCAAGCGCTCAGGCTTGACACCGCCCCCGCGGTCACGAGGGGCCAGCAATGCAGGCAGCGTTGGGCCTTGGCCCCCAGCGGCGTCCGCCGGCTGCCCATTAGGCCAGGTCCTTGGAATCTGTTTATCAATTCACATGCACGCGCCCATCCACAGCAGGCGGCCACGCGTCTGCCGGAGAGACCAGCAGGCGCGCCTGCGGCGCCCGCAGCGGCGCAGGTGCCATGACCCTCACCCTTGGCAGCGCCGGCGCGGGCTGCTGCTGCGCGTGCGGTGTGGCGGCGGCGGGCTGCGCGATGCGCATGATCACGCGGGCTGCAGGCGCCGACGGCGGGGCTGGTTGGGGCTGCAGAGCGGCCGATTGCCGCTGCTGCGGCTCCGGTGGCGGCAGTTGCAACAATGGCTGGCTCTGCTGCTTAGCCACCTGCTGCTGCTGCTGCTGCTGCTGATGCTGCTGCTGCTGCTGCTGCGGCGGCTGCTGCGGCTGCTGCAGTTGTTGTTGTTGCTGCTGCTGCTGCTGCTGCTGCTGCTGCTGCTGCTGCTCCTTTTCCGGCTCCTGCTGCTCCTGCTCCTGCTGCTGCTCTGCTTGCTCTTGCTGTTGTTGCTGCACTTGCTGGTCAAACTGCTGCTGCTGTTGCTGTACCTGCTCAACTTTCTGCTCCCGCCCCCACTCCGGCTGCTGCTGCTCCTGCTCCTGCTGATGCTGCCACGACTGCCCCTCCTCCCACTGCGGCCGCTGCTGCTGCTGTCCATCCCCCTCCTGCTGCTCTCGCCCTGGCGCTGGCGCTTCGTTCAGACGCTGCTCGTGCGTGGCCGACGCGGCAGCCGCGCCCGCCTGCATAGTAGCGAACAGCGCATGCGCCTTGGCCGCCGCCGCTGCGTCCCGCAGCTGGTTGAGCGGGCCGTGCCGCGCCCGCTCGAGCGCCTCGGCGCGCGCCTGCGCCCGCACGCGGGCCTGAGCGTGCGCCAGCCCCCGCGCTGGGGGCCGGCCAGCCTGCGGCTGCGGCTGCAGCCGAGCCACCCGCCGCGGCGGCGGCGATTGTGGGGTGGGGGGTGCTGCGCCGGCGCCGTCCGCCTTGGCCTGGGCGTATGCAAGCCGCGCGAGCCTCAGAGTGTCGGTTGGGGGCGCCGCGAGCAGCCGCCATTCGTGCTGGCCATGCGGGCGCGCCGCTGCAGCCGGCAGCTGCCCCTCCTCAAACGGCTGCTTTGTGCCGGCGGCGGCGCACACCCGAGCTGCAGCGGCCTCGCCCCCCGCGGGCACGCCTGGCTCGGCCCCGCCCCGCCCCGCCACGGCGGCTGCGTCGCGCGCGGCGAGCGCCGACAGCAGCCGCTCGTGCGCCGCGGCGCGGGCCGCGTGCGATGAGGGGTCGCGATCCCTCAGCCACAGCGACAAGTAAGAACTGGCGCATGTGTCATAGGCCGACATGAACAGCGGCGGCGGCGGCGGCGAGCCTCGGGGCGCGTAGGCGGGGCTTGGGCGGTAGGCAGCGCAGCGCTTGTACTCCGCTTTGTTGTAGGCAGCCCGCTCCACCGCCAATACGTCTGCTGCGCCGCCCCCGTCGCCGGCGCCGTCGCTACTGGTGCCCGGCTCGGACGGCTCCAGCCCTGCCTCAGCGGCGACGGCAGACGCGGCGGGAGCGTCGACGGCGGCGTGCGGCGGGCGCCGTGAGGGCTCGCCGGGCCGCCCCCAGCCCACCTTCTCATCGCCGCACTCCTCCCGGCCATCCTCTGCGTCGCCGCCCCCGCTGCCACCAGAGCCGTCAATGCCGCTGGCTTGCTGAACGGCGGCAGCGGCGGGCCGAGCGGCGTGGCGCGGTGGCGGCGGGGGCGGGTCTGGCGCGTCCCAACCCGGGCGCCGCCACACGTCCGTGGGATTCGCCTCAGGCCCGTCCTCCCGCAGCCGAGCCCGCGGCCGCCCCACAAAACCCTCGGCCGCCCAAACAGCACACGCGGCCCGCGGCGGCGGCGGCGGCGGCTGCGGCTGGTCCGAGCCGGGCGCTGCGTCGGGCCCGGCGACGGCGCGGTCGCTGGCGGCGGAGCAGATGGGATCGAACTCATCTCCAAAGGCGGCGTCGACCTCATCAGCCCATGATAACCGCGCCGACAGGCCCAGCTGGAAACCAAAACCGCAGTCGTCGCCGAAATCGCCGCCGCCGCCGCCGCTGTGCGCGCTGCACGCGACCGGGCTGCTGCACCCGCGCGAGCTGCCCCCGCCGCCGCTGCTCGCGCCGCCGCTGCTCGTGCCGCCGCTGCTGCTCGCGCCGCTGCTGGTGCTGGCGCGGCCCGGGGGCGCGCGCGGGGAGGCGGAGCTCCGCCCTGAGGAAACCCAGGATTTGCCCGGCGATGCTTCTGCAGCGGGGCTCGACCCCTCGGCGTCGCCGCCGCCGCTGCGTGCGCCCTCCGCGGCGGCGCTGGCTGCCTGCCCCTGATCCCGCCCTTCGCGGCCGCGCCGCCTGCGAGTGCGGGGTGCGGCGGGGGGGCGAGGGTGGGGGCCGGGCAGCAGCCGGCGCTGGGTCTGGCAAAGCGCGGGCTCACACCAGACACAGGGCACCATCAGACCCCTCCTGGTGTGCCGAAACATCCCGCGCCCAGTCGGCGCCGCCTGCCCACCCCTGAAGGACAGCCCCAGAAGTGCGGCAAGCGTGGGTCGCTGTCATCCCCGGCAGTCCGGTCGCGGCCGCCGCTCCCTCGCTCCCCCTCTTTCTTGCCCCGCCCGCTCACTTCAATGTGCTCCCGGCAGCGTGTCCGGCGAGCGCATTTGGGGATGCGCTGATGTCGGCAATGCCGGGGCCGCCGCGGGGCGAGCCGGCCGGACTGCTGCCGCAGTCGCTGCAGGGGGCCCCGTGCCTGGTCTCGCCGCTGCAGCTGATCCAAGCGCCGCCGCTCGCGTCCCCCCTGGGCCGGAGCTGCCCCGCCATTCCGGCGTCGCACGGGCGCCTGCGGACAAGGCACATGGGAAGCGCGGCGGGGGATGGGCGCGGGGGGGCGCGGGTCAATGGCGGGCGTGCAGCCTTACTTGGGGAGCTGAGTGCACTACACTGTCAGGCGCGGGCGGGGCCCCGTTGCTGCAGGTGGGCCCGCGGGCAGGCAGTATGCCGCTATTGGGCATGGGGCCGCGCAAGAGGAACGCCTCCGGTGGCCATGGGGCGTGCGGCCGGCGCGGCACCGCTCACTGCTGCGACCGACCCATGCCCGAGCTCAGGGGCCGCGGCTCGCCTAGCCGCGCCTCATCGGGGCCGCGACCAGCGCTGTGGCCTTACCTGCCAATGCCGATGTGCTTGAGGGCGGATCGCAGATCGTCTTCTGAAGAATCTTCCGATCGGTGCAGCACCCGCCGCGCGCGCACAACCGCTGCTCCCTGCAGCCCGTCCATGATAGCGGTGCCTCCTGCCTGGGGCCACGTCGGGCACGCCTGGCCAGTCAAAAGGCGTGTAGGAGGCCCTCCAAAACCTTTAATTGTGATGAAGTCACTCTGTCAGGACGGGCTATCATCAGCCTTGAGTCGTTGCACGGCTCATCCGCTGTGGATCTGCGCGCGCAGACCAGCACACCATGTTATGTGCAATCAGATGATCCTGTACAGAACTTAAAATTTGCTTGCAACGACAATGTCGGGGTCTCAGTCCACGGGCTGCGGGCGGCACTCAGAGAAGTACAGATCACATGAGGGCCCGTACGTCCGTGCAGCGATGCCGTTATGTGTTAGTAAGTGACTGCAACACATATGGTTCATGTGCAGGCCTGCACACCGTGAGCTCTCAGGCGGGACGCGACGTTGCTCTTCTTCCCCTCTTCCAGCGCTTATGTAGTGTCAGTTAGGCTCGAGAAGTCAACTAAACACTTTATGCCATGCCTGGGCTATGGACTCGTGGAGGGCGCCCGCTTTGTTCTGCCGAGCGGGGCGTGCCGGATGCGCGAGGCCTGCGACCGTGATAAGAGTATGCGAATGAGTTCATTACACCGCTCTCATCGAGTTGATGGTGGTCGCCAAGTGGTTTGACTCATGGAGACGAACAGCCCCCGGGCACCTCACCCGGTGAGCGGGGTGCCGCCACCCAGGCGCCCGCCACCCTCCACTTGCACGGCAACGCCCGCCTCAGCCCTCTAGCTGCCCCTCCGCGTACAGCAGCCTGAACATCAGCGGCAGCACGTCGAGCTTTGACTCCGGTATTATCCGCAGCACCGACGCCCGCAGCGCGTCGCCCGCGCCACCGTTCCCTGCGCCGCCGCCGCCGCCGGCGCCGCCGTCGCCGCCGCCGCACTCGGCGCCGGCCTGCATTCGAATGAGCATGTGGAGCGCCTCGAAGGCGCGCTGGCCCACCTGCAAGCGCGAAACGGGCGGGATGCGCAGCGGCCGGCGGGGCCGGGGTAGGGGTGGTGGTATGGAGGGGGCCTCCTGACAGCCATGGCACGCAAATGAGGAGGCACGCATGGGTGATTAGAAGCGGGCAACTCAGCGGCTCGCCCTCCGCCGGCCGCTGCGAGCTGCCCTCGCAGCGACAAAACCGTGCTGGCAGCGGTGACCGTGCGCCGCCCCAGCTGCTGCTGTTGTCTTATTTGTTGTTGAAAGTGGTTGTCATCATGGCGCCCGCGCACCATGGCGGTGATGGCGGCCTTGAGCTCAGGCACCGACCGCGCCAGCCGCTGACCCCGGTCCGCGCCGCCGTCCTGCCCCTCCGCCTCCGCCGCCCCTGCCGCCGCCGCCGCCGCGCCGCCCCCGTTGCCGGCGCTGAAGCTGCCGCCCGCGCGCGGCGACCGCACGAC